>NW_017307390.1:8282-52898 GCF_000935625.1 Nanorana parkeri
TATATATATTAGAATCTAGAGAGTAAAGCCTAACGAAGTCTAACACTAACACACAAAAGAGTAGGTTTAGTTACTGAATTACTAAAAGAATACAATTAGTCAAATCAGCCTGCACCAAAGGAAAGTGAGTGGGAATGGGACACAATAGTGGACCCTACACTTGGGAGAACACTTTATAGGCTTTATTATGCCTCATTAAAAGAGACCGCTGTGACTCGCAACTACCCTCATACAACTTATCCATTGCAGTTTTCTGCACAGACCTCTCTTGACCAAAATGTCAAAGGTAGGAGGTCAATGGAGTGACTTCTATAGGTGGGTGAGTAAAGTGGCTCCTTTATTCTAAGAGGGCAGAGCTGTAACTCGATTCATTAATTGAGGCTTCTGGCATGGGCCACCATTCCACATGGGCAGACTTGAAGATCATTTAATTAAAGAGAAAATCCTCTATACAATATGTATGTGCTTTGAAGACAACGACTCGCGATAATGTCTGCGCAGTTGGGCAAACGAAAACAGTCCCTTAGGTCATTACTTTTAATCCTAGGAATAACATGCCATGATTCGAGCGTTATTCGTTCTGTGAATTAATTGCAAACGAATATTGAGAATGGTGTGATTCAAAGGAGTTTTTTTCATTTTATACAAAATGCAAAGTTGAAAGTTTGCAAACATGCAAATGGTTAATAATCGATGTTATATATGTGAAGCTCAACACTAGTTTTCACAGTTACTGATAGTTTCATAGTTATGAGCAATCATTACATAGATGAAATCGATCTAAATTCACCCACAACTCCTAAAACAATTATTTTCTAATTCTTGTAAGCTAAGTATATTATTGTTCTCTACAAATTAGAACGAAAAATGTGTGTACGTTAATTCTTGCCTGTTGTGTAGGCTGTAAATTATTGTACTGAACGGCATATGATTATGTTTAAATAAAATGCTGAATCATCACTTAATGGTTTTCGATCCATATAAAAAAGATAAACTGTTTTAGTGAAATATTAAAATAAATATTATTTGAAATAAAATAACATCGTAATTTGTACCCAGAACTTAAAAAAACAAATGTAACAAACTAAATATGGGAACGAAAAATGGAGATTGCATTTTCAGATTTATTTGATGTGAACATTAATTTAATTCGATTTAAACTAAAAGCCAATAAAAAGTTTTCCCAGGTGGTTAGCGTTAAAACGCCACTTACATCATAAGTGTGATTAAATTGTTGCTGTAAAGTGTTCGTGAGAACAATATAAAAGAAGACTGCAAGATGTGTGATTACCTTGTTTTGTATTGTTCTAATGAAATAAATTATCGGGTGATATAATCTATCAATACTGTACACAGTATCTAAATTTA
The DNA here is from genome assembly GCF_000935625.1 of Nanorana parkeri. Taxonomy (NCBI): domain Eukaryota; kingdom Metazoa; phylum Chordata; class Amphibia; order Anura; family Dicroglossidae; genus Nanorana; species Nanorana parkeri. The sequence continues at coordinate 9,651 of NW_017307390.1, forward strand.
TATAGTAAATTCAGTTAAATGAATTGGATAGAACGTCTGTTATTTTTCTTTTTAAATGTGTCTTACAATGACACTATTATGATGTTTATTCGTTGAAAAATATTTTTTGGGCTGGTACTATAACTACTTGTAGATCGTTATCATGACTTCCAAAGCTTTGCATTAAACAAATTGTGTTGCCTCACTGTGAAACTGGTGAATGATATGGGAATTAGTTTATAAATTTACATTCTTAAATAAATATATTGAAACATCTTAGTATTTAAGATACTTCTATATAAATTAAAGCTGGAGAATAGAACACCGTAAACAAATGCAGAGTTGCTGCCTATAATGATCTATTAGGTTAGATTAGTTTTCCCCCAGAATAAAACATAGCTGATTAGATAACAGAAGAAAAGCTACGATTCTACTCCATATGCTCTTTGCTGTTTTATAATTAGTCCTTTCCTCGTCATAGTTACGAAAAACTCGTAAAAAAAAAAAAAGAAAAGGTTTAGGTACGAAATATGTAATTACAGTTCTGAGATGCTCCAGATTTGGCATGTAAATCCCATTTCAGGATTTGAATCCCAGTATGCTCGATACCATTCTCTGTCCCAATCATGATTTGCATATCGGAGACTTTTTTTTTATGATTTATTTTTATCTTCTTTCATATGTCTGCTGTTCACGCCTATGCAAATATAGAGTGAATTCAAGAACAAGAGCGACACCTACCTGCGAACCCGGGCACTGACCTAGATTTACCTTACATTAGACTTCTGAAAAAAGAAACTCACATTCACTTACGTCTCCTCAAAAGGGAAACATTACTTTGTTAAAAAAAAAATCGCAATATTCAGATAAACGGCGTATGCATGGGATTTGATGTTGTGGATGTTATGAAAGTAAGAGGGGTCCTACTCAGTTCCTGCATTCTTTGTAATGCCAATTCCTGCATAAAATCGAATTCATTAGTAAAGGTCACTGCTTGATTGCTTAGCATGGAGCAGGGCATTGGTTAAAATTAATGAGGTTAACACATTCACAGCCAATGAGAATCGACACATAAATGCTGCGTGGCTTATAAAAGGCTCCTCATTCATTAGCCTCCCATATGAAAATGATACAAACAGACATTGGAGTAATTGTATGAGAAGGAAGAAAGAAAGAAAGAAAGAAAGAAAGAAAGAAAGAAAGAAAGAAAGAAAGAAAGAAAGAAAGAAATCCTTTGAGTGTGAGGGGAAAAAGAGAAACAAAGAGGAAGGCATTTTAAAAAGGGAAGTTAAATTTGTATTATTCACTAAGAAATAAATCAGAAAAAAAGGTTCATATATTTATATTACAAAAACAGCATAAATCATTGTACATCGGATTTAATTCCATAATTTACTTCAAAGATAGTGATGATTCATTTAAATACAAAATGCTACATTAAATATACAGGCTCATATTGATACAAATTATGAATCTCCTTGAAACTGGTTTAAGACATACTGAGACCAGCAAGAGTTAATTCCGCAGTAGCCTTTAGGTTTTAGAATGTTTTGAATGATTAAACTTTCTTGATGGCGAACTGGTAAACGGTCAAGGCATATTATGTTTAAATAAATTAAAGTAAGTCCCAACACTGGCAGAAGAATCCAGAATTAAAGGCTGGACATACCTTTCTTTATTTCGTAAGCAGCGTCTTTGCTAAGGTCTGCTTGAGACTGACTTCTAAGTTTACACTCTTTGACCATACCTTCAGCTCTGTTTAACACAGTCTGGGTTAATCCATTGAAATGTGCATTGTTGTTGTCTGAAGCAGTTGTATTTGGTCCATGGTGGCTGTGCAAATGACCAAAAGAGCCATAGTTCGTGTAGCCGGGGTAAAATGGGGTGCTGTAGTAAAGGGGCCGGGATAACACAGTGTTATTAGGGAGGTGACACGTTGCTGCAGGGGATTTGGAAAGGGGGGACAAACCGCCAAGCATGGACTGGACTGTAGTTGACCGTGTTCCAGCTGTGATGTCACTGTTTTCTTTAGACTTGTCCGAGGAGGTTGCAATCTCTGCCAAGGACCACAATTTGGGTTTGGAAGCAGACGCAGGAGGCGAGTGTATAACTGATGCGGCATTGCTGATAACCATGCCATGATGAAGTGGGGTGCGCCTATGCACAAGGTCTATTGGGCGGGGCTGCTGATGGTGCTGGTGCTGAGGGTGCTGGGTTGCCTGATGAGGGTGGTGGTGATGATGATGGTGAATATGGCGATTATGTACAGTCTGTTCTTCCTGGGCCTGGCCAGACTGGCAAATAGGTGGAGAAGTTGGAGCAGAGCCTTTAGAGAGATTATCACTGGTCTCTTCAGTTTCTTTTAACTCGGAATCACTCCTGATTGAGACCAAATCCTTCTCCTGAAGATTTTCATGTTCCAAACGATCGTAATTGTCCATGGCCGGACTCTGCTTTCCTGTTTATAAAAACAGAGGATTATTTACAACATCCAGAACTAACTGTCCCTTGCCACTAAACAGAAACTGCCTGCATAAATAAGGACTACTGGATTTCACTAAGCCTCTGCCCAGTGGTTTTTACTGGAGGCACTCTAAGTGATATATAACGTTCTATAAAATAACCAAACACACACTTCAACATCTCCTCGATGCATTTAATCAGTTAAGAAAAACTAACCTGTGTCTACATCCAGCTCCCCTTTCTCGTCTGGTTTTAGAGGCTCTTCTTCGTCATTTTTCTCCAGATCAATGTTTTCCTCGTCCTCTTCATCTTCACTTCTGTTTCTGGGCGTCCAAGTCATCTTGTTCTCCTTTTTAAGCCTCCTTCTGGCATTGGCAAACCAGGTGGACACTTGGGTGAGCGTCATCTTGGTAATGATGGCCAGCATAATCTTTTCTCCCTTGGTGGGATAAGGGTTCTTCCTATGTTCATTCAGCCAGGCCTTTAAAGTGGCGGTGGCATCCCTGGTGGCATTCTTCCTGTATGCTGGATCACCATAAGGATAAGATCCCAAGGGGGAAGCGTAAGGATGGTACCCTAAAGAACCGGCCATGCTTGTTCCATGATCATACGGAGAGCCCTGAGGGGAGAAATAATAATGAGAAGTCTCACAAGGCATAATAAGACGTTCATCATTTTATTACATGCAAACAGAAATATAATTCACACACTTAATTTAAGGTTGTGTTCTTTTAGGGTGTCACTGAAAGAATAGATAATATTCAGATCAAGTAGGCTGAGGATGTTCCCACAATAAATCATGTACAATAAAGTTAACAAGGATTTTCTTTTCACATGATCGAGTAATTGAAGTGTATCTACAAACCATTTATTGTGGCAACATTTTCAAACGCTTTTAGTAAATCATCCTCACTGTGTTTGAATTGAAATCCAATCCAGGTAGAAGGGGGTGTCTATCTCCTTAGTCCTGGCCTAGGATTGCTGCAAGCCTGACTCCACCATAGCACAAAATGCTGTATTTATGATGGAGCCGACAGACCATACGGTACAGTAAACTGTGAGCTCTATATAGCTGGAAGCCAAACAACCGGAGAAATCTCCATCTAGACTTTAATTTCTCAGAGCTACCACACCTAGCTCTGGGTCTCTGACAGCCAGCCACGGAACTAGAAACATTTCACAAAGATTTAATTAAGTCAGTAGTCGCATGGGGCTTTATTCGCTTAATTAAATCAGAACTGGGCTGATAAAAGCATTAAGGAACATTTGTGACTTTTACAATGCCAATAGTAAATACACAGATACAGTACAAGCCCGCTCCTACCTATATGTGTCAATGAGGAGCTAGTTAGTAAGAAGAAAACAATTGGATGTACTTATATTTTCGCTAATTAGTGATAATGAGGAAATGCTGAGTGGGGAGACAGTTTACACCCAAGCGATATTTTATTACCAGCTGTTCTCATCATTGGATTTATCGCTAATAGATCGATAAAGTCCTGAGCAGTACGTTTACTGATTGTGAAATAACATTCTAAAGTATTCAGTCTCAGTTTGAAGTAAAACAGATTAAACAACTGGACGCTTTTAAGATCACATTTCGATTGGGTATGTTTCCTTCTAATGGAGGCATCCTCTGTAATTGGAAACATACTTCATATTTCAGATTAGACTTTGACTCATTCAGTGCTGGAAAAGTCAGAGACAGTATTGGCTGACAAACAGACTATATCGATTTTCCAGAATCGGTGTGGTTAATGTTCCTCCCCAAGGAGCTTTGCAGAACTTTTGATACAATCCTAGCTTGTAGCTGTTACTATGTAACCCAGAATCATTTTAGATCTAGCTTTCCAAAACTTTAGGCTATAGGATTACAAATATTGCAGCAAGTTTTCTGGCGATCCCTCTTGTTCTGGCGTACGCAGTCTCATTGTTTGCACAGAATTGTATAGGAGAAAGATCGGTATGATTGTGTGTGTGGTTAATTGTGTACTAGACGGGGCCCTAAGCAACCTGCTATGATGGTGTTTACAAGGCAGGGAGCCCCCATGGCTGTCTCGGCTGCTACAATTGTATCACATCTGGCCGTGGGAAGGGAACTTTTTCTGGGAGAGTCTGCTTCCAACCCTCCCCCCCCGCCCCCCATCTACACTCAGCCCTTGAGCCCTTTCTAACGAGCAGATCAGATACTGGACGAACAATCACAATTCTTACCACATAAGATGTAAAAGCAGCAGTGGGGTCCCCGCTATACTGGAGAGGAGAGTTAAAGCCAGCTGAGCTAGCTGTGAAAGCCGTGGATCCAGCATAAGGTGAGAAAGCAGAACCAGAAGAAGACCTTCCCAACTCATCAGTCCGGGGTCCAGAGATGATACTAGTGTTGTAAGCAGGGCAAGAGTACAACGCCAAAGAAGCAGATGGTTGATAGAAATAGCCCTGAGGATAGGACATGGCCAGACACATGCATACACTCTTATCTTTGGAGACACGCACAGTACAGGAAAAAAAATTGGGGGGCCACTTCTGCTAAGGGTTGCTTGGAGGGAAGTAAACTGAAGTTGCCAGTCTGGAGACGAGACGTAATGCTTGTTGCCTCTTGCCGCTGATATCTCTCTTTCTTTCTCTCCCTCTCTGCTCTTCTTGCTGGCTTGCTCCCTTGTATGATTTTTTTTGTGCTTTCCTTCTGTGCAGGGAGGGAGGGGAAAAGTTGGGTGGGAGTGTGGCTTGGTGTAGACTTTAGCTTTGGAAGCAGGAAAAGAGGTCCTGCTAAGTTGGAAAAACGAGGAATCTGACGGTCGACGCTCCTCCTTCGGGGTGTTGGCAGTGGAAAGGGATGGTGATGGGTCCGTCCAATTATCAACATGCTTTCTCCCTTTCTATGTTGACTCTCTCTCTCTTCCAAAGGGAAGTCTGCCCCTTGATGGCCATCAAACACAATGCAAGCTCTATAAAAGAACACCTCAACTTTCTGCACTAACTGTGCAAGCTTAGGTCACCGACTTCCCCTGCAGGGCTGCTGGGAAGAAACTGCAAACTCTTTACTGACTGGTCATGGCAGGATCTCAGCTTTGTATTAGCCTTTGTGCATGTTCCCCCCCTAATACTGCCCTGTACAATTGTTTCACCAGTGTGCATGCTAGCATGGGAGCGGGTTACACGTATTGCTTTGATAAGATGGCAAAGCAGAATTCGACAGAAAACCAACCATTTATTATAGAAGGTTGCATGAACGTCGCATGGCACTCAGGTAAATAAATAAAGATAGCAGATCGGTTGCCTGTTGCTTTGTCCTCATCTGTATTGTCACACAGTGTCTGGCTTTCATATACAACAACAATAACAATAGCAAATAATAACACACTAACGTTATCACCTTGAACTAGCGATCCTCTCATTCAAAGAAATGTGATTATAGAGGGACGAGGAGATGGGCTTTTAAGCGGGAGATTTAGCTAAGGATCTAAAGAAATAAAGGTATTTTACCCTTCTACATAAAACTCATAAACTGTTTTCCGAAAAAGCAGATTAAAACCACACAAAGTACAGTAAATCCCCATAGATCAGAGAATGTAATCTCCTTTGATCCTTCTAGATATATTTCTCAGAATGACAGAAATGATAGATAGATAGATAGATAGATAGATAGATAGATAGATAGATAGATAGATAGATAGATAGATAGTCGGCTTTAAGGTGTTATTTTACTCTGTCAAATGCAGACAATCAGACAGTGTAGGAATGATTTAGGAAAACTAAATAAATATGGCTGTTGCCCACAGCAGTCAGGGGCCATCGTTCATTCCCTTGGAAAATTAATCAAGGGATCTGATTGGTTGCTATGGATAGAAGCTCCAATTTTCTTTGCTGTAATTTTCATACAGCAGACCATTGTAATTAACACGCAAAGTAGTGCTTGCTTAGAATTCTCTTTGACTTTTTCTTGAACAGTTGCCAAACGTACTGTGCTATTTAGAACAAACCGGTCGTAAATCATGACAGCAGAGCACAGATCAAGGTGTCTGTGGTTTTAAGAGAAGAACATCCGGCATATATAATTGATATATGACAAGAGAATAAGATCTTTTTTAAACAGTCGGGATAGAGCACTGTTACATAAAAATACCCAGTAGAACTCAGGAGCATTTGGCATTTACACAATATTAAAATGGTATTTTCTTAATGCTAGCTATGGATTGTTTCACTTGACTCCTAATTTTCAGAAATAAGGTTGTAGGTAAATTGAATAAAATAAAATAAAATAAACGTCGACAGCCCATCCTAGCTGAGACACAGACCACTATGGAAAAGGATATGCACAATTATATATTCAATATCTGTGCCTGCAGTCCTGTCCCGGCGTGCTTGTTGTTCATGCGTGGTGCCCCAATTCTATCGATATTGTTGTGTAATTATTGACAGGAGCAGTAGATGATATCAGATACTGGTTAATAATGTATTTAGGGCAATGGGAAGGTGACACCTTGCTCTGTACCCTTTCAGGTCTTCTTGTAGTAGAATGGCTATCAGATCTTACTGCTTCTGTGCATTCACGGCTGAAGTCAAAAGAATGAAAAAGCAACGACTTGTGTTACTAATACTATACACACAAGAGTCGTGATTCTGCATCTCACTCTTTTAAGTAAGAGCTACAGATCTCATCTAGTTTTTCTACCCTGCAAACATTGGATAGAGATCAGAGTAACGTAAATACTAAGCGAGTTTACATAATTTCTTTGGAGCACAATTTTCCTCGGGGAAAGACCTTTAATTGGAGGCATGAGCGTTATCTTGAGGATTGTTGAGGATTGTATGGTTCCTGATTATTGATTCAATTCCCAGGCTTTTTACTAATTCAGTGTGTGTATTTATAGCGCGATCACAGGAGCCAGGCTTCCAATAATCATTTGCATGCGGGACGCCGAGGAGAGGCAGTGTTCATTACTGCACCAATAAAGAGTTAATCCCCAACTAATCTCGCACTGCCCAAATCTCTTTAACATAAATCCACTCCCGCCGTCTCCGATTGGGCAGCTGCCTTCAGACCTCTGCCTTCCCATTGGCCCGTGGGAGGCGCTAAACCATGGGAGCGAAAGGGTGCATCTTAAAGTAACGTCATGGCTCATTGATGCCCTGCTATGTGCCAATAATGACCTGCTCAGCTTCCACAAGCTTAAGCAGACAGTTAATAATTACGGGGATCCAGGGCAGAGGAGAGAGACAAGCTCCTACCGTATGTGTTCTATGCTTGCAGTAGTAAGTGCTGGAGAAAGGTAAGAGAGGGATCTTATGGGGATTGGGTTGTTTGTTAGTCCCACATGCTGCTCTTTTTTTTTCTTCTTCTTCTGTGCGTCAACTTGTGCTCTTGACAACACTGGAGTGTCCCTGAGACTTTGTTGGCCAACTTTTGTTTCCATTGTGGGAGGCTTGGAGACCTCTCATTTTCCTTGTCCTTTCAAGTGGAAAAAGATTTGAATGTGCCTGTCTACACACGGGATCAGAAGAGGGTCACAGCCACGTCCACTGATATTTACATGTCCGCAAATATGTAGAGATGGAGAGGGTACCCAGGCTATTCTTTTGTGACATAGCCCATTGAATAAATTGCGATAGCCCTTGGACCCGGTGTCATCATCTGTCATTGCTGAGCATTTCTTTTCCCCCCTTCCGTTAAATATGATCTTGTTTCCCTGTCACAGCGTTTGATTACTTTATATTATTGCCATAGGTTGGCCTATGGAGACAAACGTTTTATATGTGCAATTAAACAATCGTTTACGTTTTATTAACAGTGCTTGCAAATCTGTGATTTTTTTAATGCTTCGTTACACTTTTCACAGATGTGCTGCACTGCTACCGTGACATTTGCTAAATGATTTCAGTCCCTGGGGTTGAATATAAAACCGGGAAAGATAACGGACTTTATAGCGTTTAATAAGCACTCATCTCTCCCTTTGAGCACTGTAGAAAAATGAGCCCAGGACCAATTCTTCATTCATCTTCCTGCAGTTTGCTCTGATTTTTAGAATAGATTTTTTGTTCCACCTCATAGCTGATTAATAAAAGGTAATGTTTAAATCAGGTTCTTGCATTTACAGAGGCAAATGGTGATACGAACCGATAATATTTAGCTAAAATTACACCTGGTTCTTGCAGAGGAATAATGAATTGACCCTCCATTGAAGTCAATCCAAAACCATTAAAAATAAATGTTTTTGTTTGGCTGATTGACTCAAACGATCCCATCAACTGCTAGCTTACAAAGCATTTTACATTTAACCCTGAAACTTATACTTATATATGTTCTTAAGAATCCAAACCTCATTTTACAGTTTTATATCCACCAGGAATGTAGTATATTGTTAATTAATCATGTTAAACTGAGAAGCACTAATGTGATTTATTGCTTTATTTGTACTTTATGTCCTTTGCTAACTCAGGGTATGTTTCAAGCCTCCCATGCCTGTACAATAGGAAATACTATTGCATTAAAAACGTCATCATGTTTATAAATACAGTACATATCTTTGCATAAATCGCTAAATTGTTTTAATGTTTAACTGCATAACCTATGCAGTAACATTGTTTTTATTACTGTCGTTTTGTAACACATTGCATTCTTGGTATTTGATGATTATTTTGACATGTGACATAAAATACTTTGATGCTGAATAAATAACATATTCTGCAAACAGGGGTGCCCATGTAAAGCATAGGTATAGAACTATACAACCTATTTACACATAAATGATCTCTGAATGTTTTAAATATTGATTAAGCAGAGGATGACTTACTGGCTTCAGCTTTCACATCCAGTAGCCTTAAAAGCTCATTTTGTTGGTTTATGTTTATGATGGGTATAACAAAACTGAAACTGACAGCCTTTATACAGAGGGTATATAGAGGGGTGTGTTACATAACAGAAGAATTATAGGACACATTGAAACATTGTACAGGAGGAGAAGAAGGCTGCATGGACAATAGCAGGTATTAAAAGGATTGGCTGTTTGAGAAATATGTCAATGGCTGTCCATTGACATATAAATCAATAGGGGGAGCTTTATTTAGCTGGTAACTTTGCAACATTTTAACTTTTTTTCATTTTTAAACTGGGAAAAAAACATTGAATAAGGACCAGACAAACAGAACAAGCAACATTTATACTTGTCACTCACAGAGCAATTTTCAGGCAATTCTAACCACCCTCAGTGCACATGATTGCAAAAAGGACAAATAGTTCAAGGCAACCTACCTCAAGAGCTTCCATTGTTCAGTGATTTGAATAGAAGCTATTGGTGTATTGGTGTAGAGTTGCCTTGATCCATTTGGTCAACTTTGCAAAAGAGCTGGATTCAAATCTCAGCATTTGTAAAAAATAAAAAAAAAAGAAGGGACTTTTGTCCTTTAATTTACATAGTGGGTTATTGTTCTACTTATTACGATGTATGAACTGAAATAGTGCAGTAAACAAGAAAGTAAACAAATCAAGAAATGGAAAAGTAGCTATTGTGTGACGCAAACTTACATTCCCTTCAAACATCTAATTAGGATCAGAGGTGTTCTTTTTAATTCCCTGTTGTAGTTGCCAAATAATCACTGTTTTACTAGGCCAGAGTAAGAATAACTGATTTTGTAAATAAATAAGCATCTATCTATCTATCTATCTATCTATCTATCTATCTATCTATCTATCTATCTATCGCTTTGCATAATCATTATTATCATGGTATTTGCATATTTCTAAAATGAATCATTGAATGTTAATCCATTATAATTGAATCTAGTTGTGTGGGAGTTAAATAACCTTTGTACTGCAATAAACCAGTTTTGATTATTGTAAATGCTAAGAAATCATAATTGAAACCCAGCCATCTAGCAGACTGCGCTCCAACTGCTAGGGGGAGATTGCAGTGAATTATAAAGCAGCTTGGTAGACACTGTTTAGAAACATTATTTAAAACTGGCATTAATGAGAAATCTCCCTATCATGATCTGAATCAATGACTGTTTCAAGGCATCTGTCGTTTCTGATACATTTGTCTGGCTTACTGATTTCTCACTGTCTCATTGCTAGAAAATGATGTCTTTTTTATTTTAATAATACTTTCTCAGTCGTTCACAGAGCTTTGGATTTAAGGGTACTTGAGGGTACTCTGTGTGCAACTGCTAAAAATAAGGATTAACAAAAATCATATATATTTTTTTCTTCTGCCTATATTATTTTTTTTAATAAGGAAAGGGAAATTTACATCCCTAAAATAATAGCCAACTAACTACTATAGACAATTAAACTGGACATTTACTGGTGAAAGAACACAAGGATTGGACAGTCGAGCATTGGAAAAAAGTAATGCGGTCCAATGAATCACGTTTCCAGTTGCATCATGCATATGGCAGAGTGAGAATTTGGCTGAAACAGCACCTCACATGCATGAGTACAACCCTTCAAGCTGGTGGGGGCAGTGTTATGGTTTGGGGCATAATTTGGGCCCTTTAATTGTGTGGAACAACGTCTGAATAGCACAACATACCAAATTATCGTTGCTGATCAAGTTCATCCTATCATGTTGATGCCGTATCCCAATGGAGATGGCTTCTTCCAACAAAACAATGCGTCATGCCACGGTGCTCGTATTGTGCAGGAGTGGTTTCAAGAACATGAGGGAGACTTTACCTTACTTAAGTGGCCCCCACAATCACCAGATCTCAATCCAATTGAGCATTTGTGGGACGAAGTTAAAAGAGCCATCAGGCAGCTGGTTCCACAACCATCAAATCTCACAGAACTGGACAGTGCTATTCATCAGGCATGGTGTCAGATTCCTCGCATCGCCTTTCAACATCTCGTGGAGTCAATGCCAAGAAGAATCGCCGCAGTATTGAAGGCAAAAGGTGGCCAAACTAAGTACTAATGGGGTGGTCATAATAATCTGGCCTTTCAGTGTATAATTATTTACCTGATAATAGTGCGTGGACATTTTTGAGTATGTCTTTGTTGTTGTTGTGGGGGTCTGGGCCTTTCATATCCAATATTTTTTTAAATTAATAACAGATATGACATTAAAATCTATGCATAAAACAGTTCACTTATAATGTAAAATACAGCTGATTGACAGCAGCAGTGGGCGGGTGCAATAGCTACCGGTAGTTTGCTATTGGCTTTTGCAAATTGAAATAGCCAATAGGAATCTAGCTTTGCATTGCTATGGTGATTTTTTGTTCTTCTGACGGCAGCCAATGGCCTATTAGACTCCCAGAGCATCCAGGGGAGGAATGACAGATGGCGTTCCAGGTTACCAGGTTATCATTACACACTAAGAACACGGAGAGGCCGCTCTCAGTGTGTAATGACAGCGTCCCTGGTTAGCTGGTAACCGGGGACGTTGGTCTCTCTGAAAGCGGCTGGAGCCAGCCGTGAGATCACGGCTGGCTCCGCCCAGCTATCAGAAGCAGGCTGTCGGCCGGCCAACGGCCAGCCATTCGACCAGCTTCGGCTTTCACCGTGGCTCAGTCAAGCCGAGGCATATGCCTTCGGCTTGACTGAGCCGCTTGGGCCAACTTCGGCAGCTGTACGGGCTATAGTGAATAGCCCGTACAGCAGCCCTTCAGTTCTGCTGAACTGAAGTGGTCCTGGGGCCGAAGCTAGCTGAAGCTAGGGCTAGATCCTTCGGCAGCTTAGTGAATAGACCCCTATATGTATTCAGTGTTCAAGCAAAGCCTGTGAGTGCCAATTTACCATTATGATGTTACACAAAGTCAATTTGCAAAATTGACCCATAGTAAGTAGGCAGAGAGAGGTGTAAAGAGCTCTGTCTCCTTTAGGTTTTTCTGCTCAGAGGTTAAATGAAGATCCAAAAACACTGATTTTAAACTACTGAAGGAAAAGTACTAAGAAAACAAAAGTTGTTTCTGCATTGGCTCAACTTGATTGCCAGATTCACATCCATAAGAGAAAGCATTACTTTTACGTATGAGTGAATGTGGTAAGATGTTATTGATGTTTGTAGCAAAACACTGCAAAGCTTACCTCACTAAGGATACATATCTTTGTTTAGATCTTAAAGAAAACAGGTAATGCTTCACCTAATAGTCTTAGCAAAACAGGTTATGTGGCATTTAATAATAGAAAACCCAACTTATTGTTCTATGATAATTGAACTTACCTATACATTTTGTATTATAACTTTTAGCACCTGTTTGCTAATGCCACAAGTTCACTCACTGGGCTGTCAATATACACTAATGCGGCAGAAAAGCGAACATATGCCTACCACAAGACTATGCACATCCAAAACCACAAAAGTACAGAATACTGTATATCTCCATACTTGTAATTGCCTATTGTCAAGCATACATCTTCTAGATTCCCAGGAGAAAGGCAAGCAGAGCTTAATTAAATGTATGCTGGTATTTTTACAATGGCATATGGCAACCTAAATATAAGCTTTAAAAAAAAAAAAAAAACTACGATTGTGTTTTTTACATAGACGTGTATCATCAATAATTATGAAACACATTAATTCATGTAATTGTGATGCATGACATCAGATATATATTGTGGTCACACATATCCAAAAGCTGGCAGCTCTGCAATGCCACTTAAGAATACACCAATGTTATTAGGGAACAATATATTTAATTCAATCCATATATTCTTTTTTTATACGGTGAAACAAATGTTGGTGAATATGTAACAATGTAGGACTGTGACCAGCACTACTTCTCCTAGTGATATGTGCTCCAAAGATATCCATATTGACTACCAATGACATGCTTCCTGCTGCATGTTAGTTTCACATATAGGATAGAATATCACAGTCCTCTCTTGCACATTCTAACGAACTGGGGGTCTATTCACAAAGCTGCCGAAGGATCTAGGCGTAGCTTCGGCTGATCCTTCAGCTAGCTTCGACCCAGGACCCTTTCGGTTCTACAGAACTGCTTCGGGCTATTTCTATAGCCCGTACAGCTCTCGAAGTCGGCCGAGCGGCTCAGTCGAGCCGAAAGCATATGCCTCGGCTCGACTGAGCCGCGCTAAAAGCAGAAGCTGGCCAAATGGCCGGCTATTGGCCAGCCGACAGCCTGCTACTTACAGCTTTGCGGAGCCAGCCGTCATCTCACGGCTGGCTCCAGCCACTTCAGAGAGATCAGCGTCCCTGGTTACCAGCTAACCAGGGAGCGGCCTCTCCGTGTTCTCAGTGTGTAATGACAGATGTAGTTTCTGGTTACCTGGTAACCAGGAACGCATCTGTCATTCCTCCCCCGGACGCTCTGGGAGTCTAATAGGCTCCCGGCCGCCCAGGAGAGAAACACTTTCTCACAGAAAGGTTCACTCTGCTCGATCGAGCAGAGCAAACCTTTGCCTGCTCGTTTTTTTCTTTTTTGTTTTCTCTTCTGACGGGAAATTGCTAGATAGGAAAGCATAGCTAGATTCCTATTGGCTATTTCAATTTGCAATAGCCAATAGCAAACTAGCTATTGCACCCGCCCACTGCTGCTGTCAATCAGCAGAGGGGGACCTGCAGTTCTCCATCAGGTCCCCGTCTGGTGACTGACAGCAGCAGAGGGCAAGAGCGATAGCTAGTTTGCTATTGCAAAGTGAAATAGCCAATAGGAATTTAGCTATGCTTTCATATGGGGATTTTTTTTTTTTTGACGGCAGCAGAACCACCCGGCCAATAGAAAACAGTTGGGCGGAGCTAGATGTCACTGCTAGCTCCGCACAATTGTTTTCTATTTTTTTTCCTACTTTTTTAACTAATTGTATGTTCTGCTCGGTCCCAGAGAGGGACCGAGCCGAATGCCTGGAATCAGCCGTACCAACCTGAAGTGAATAGCGGAACAGCGTTCGGCTCACTTCGCTTGGGGTCGGTGAGTCACTTGGCTGCCTACTGCAGCTTAGTGAATAGACCCCTAGGTTGGACAGAAGTTGAATGGACAGCGAGTGAACAGTTTGAGGACGTGGGCATGGGCAGAAACTGAAGTGGACAGAGAGATTGAAAGAATGGGTAGAAAAATGTGTAGTACTGAGTTGACTGAATGGGTGAGGGACAATGCCTGTAAGGGGTGCTTACATATTTTTGCCCCCTTTCCTCTTGCTGTAGAGGTCTAATTATATGACTGCAGAAAATATTATTCCAATAAGGAGAAAGCATGTGGGTTGCGGGGGTGACAGTAAAATGGGGTTTTCTTCTTTCTGGTAAACATTAATCAAAGAGCATGTTTCCTCAGGCCATATACCTGCAGGTTCTGCTAATGCATCCTTTCCCATCTCCTCCTCTCCTTCCCCATGCATGGATATCACCCATGGACACCTAAACAGGGGCGTAACTAGAAATCACAGGGCCCCATAGCAAAATTTTGTATGGGCCCCCACCCAAAAAAAAAGCTACCGCCAAAACACGTTCCCGTGCCTGCACCGTCTCCATCTCCTTTTCTTCAGCTCTGTGTCTGCTGGCTCTGATGTCAGAGCCCAAGAACAGATCACTCCGCCGCTCACTGGTGCAAAGCCCAACGTAGACCCTGTGGAGCCCACCTGAGACCCTGTGGAGCCCACCTGACACCCTGCAGAGCCCACCATAGACTCTGCACAGCCCACCTAAAACCACCACACAGCCCAACTGAGACCCAGCACATGCCAGAGACCATGCTCAGCCCACCTGAAACCCCGCACAGCCCACCTGAGAGTGGCCCTGTAGAGCCCACCCGAGACCCTGCAGAGCCCACCTGAGACCCCTCACAGCCAACCTGAGAGTGACCCTGCAGAGCCCACCTGAGAACCCACAGAGCCCATCTGAGACCCTGCCGAGCACACCTGAGAGTGACCCTGCAGTGCCCACCTGAGAGTGACCCTGCAGTGCCCACCTGAGAGTGACTCTGCAGAGCCCACCTGAAACCCCACACAGCCCGCCTGAGAGTGACCCTAAAGAGCCCACCTGAAAGTGTCCATGCAGAGCCCACCTGAGAATCTGCACATACCAGAGACCTTGCAAAACCCACCTGAGACCCCACACAGCCCACCAAAGAGTGACTCCACAGAGCCAACCATAGACCCTGCAGAGCCCACCATAGACCATGTAGAGCCCCCATATACCCCACAATGCTCCCCTGAGATCCTACAGAGCCCACCTGAGACCCCACACATACCAGAGACCATGCACAGCCCACCTTAGAACCCCACACAGCCCACCAAAGTGTGACCCTGCAGAGCCAGCCATAGAACCTGCAGAGCCCGCCATAGACCATGCAGAGCTCCCCATAGACCCCACAATGCCCACCTGAGATCCTGCACAGCCCACCTGAGACCCCACACAGCCCACCTGGGAGTGACCCTGCAGAGCCCACCTGAGACCCTGCACAGCTCACCTGGGACCCCACACTGTCCACCAAAGAGTGACCCTGCAGAGCCAACCATAGACCCTACAGAGCCCACCATAGACCCTGCAGAGCCCCCCATAGACCACACAATGCCCACCTGAGTGTGACACTGCAGAGCCCACTTGAGACCCGGCACATACCAGAGACCCTGCACTGCCCACCTGAAAGTGACCCTGCTGAGCCCGCCAGAGTCCCCACAGAGCCCACCAGAGACCCCGCATAGCCCATCTGAGAGTGACCGTGCAGAGCCCACCATAGACTCTCTATGGTGGGCTTTGCAGGGTCTGTGGTGGGCTTGTTGGGGTCCCTCTCCCTGCACTCCTCTTACCTGTAAGCCCCGAGCAGCCTGCTGCTGGGCCCCGGCATCCTCCCTTTAGGTCTGGTAGGAATATTTAGGAGGGACCCCGTGTAAAAAAAACCCAAAAAAGTGTGTTGGGTTCCCCCTTAAAGTCATACCATGTCCTTAAGGAGGAACCCCACCCCCAAAAATGGGGGGGGGGGAACGTGGGTTCCCCCTAAAATCCCATACCAGACCCTCAATCCAAACATAGGCCTGGCAGGGCCGGAAAGGGGGGGACGAGCGAGCGCCCCCTGGAAAAGCAAGCGCCACTGGAAAAGCACCTTGTCTCCGTGCCAATGGGGACAAGGGCCTCTTCCCCAAAAGCCCTGGGGCATTGGTTGTGGGGGTACGGGCAGGGGGCTTATTCACATCAGGGTACCCCTTTAATAAATGGGCACCCAGATGCCGCCTCCCCCTTGTGAATGAGTAAGGGGTACTTGTACCCCAACCCATTCACTAAAGGGTTAAATAAAATTGTAAATAAAAACTCCAGACTTTTGAAAAAATCCTTTATTTGGAAAAAAAACCCAAAAGACATGTTTTTGACATGCCTTTTATTTAAATAAAAAAAAGCTCAAAAATTGATCCACCGATGTAATCCAACGTCAATCACGATGTCCAGCGTTGTCCATGATGACGACAACTCGATGAAATAAAAAATAAAACAATAAAAAACTAATAGAAATAATAATTAAAAAAACCCTGATGAGCGCCGTCCCGTCGCTGCGACGAACACCCGCCGCAAAATGGCATTTTGACAGATGCCGGTAACATATAAACATTTGGGCGGAGCTAGCAGTGACAGCTAGCTCCGCCCAACTGTTTACAGTTGTAACAGGGTGAGCCATGATTGGGCAGAGTCATCATGACTTTGCCCAATCATGGCTCTCACTGTTCTCCTTGCCCTGATTGGGCAAAGGCTTTAGCCAATCCAGTCTCACAAGGCACAATGCCTTGTGCACGGTGCGAGGCTGGCGAATAGCCAGCCGAACACCCTGACAGTTCGTGTGTTTGCCGAACACACGAACATGCGATGTTCGAGTTGAACTCACGTTCAACTCGAACATCGAGCCCAACTCTAGTTGTACCCCCCTCTGCCTGGGGCCCCATAGCAACTGTGTGGTTCGATATGGTGATAGTTATGCCACTGCTCCTAAAGCAACTTTCCTCCTTCCCCTCAAGGGTGCATAGCAGCCTTTAATGTGCCCTTTTTTTGGGCCTGTGCTACACCACAGTGGCAGCCTCCATTTTGACCTGCATGTGGTATACACAGCAGAAGGCACAGTGGGAGAACTATGAGGAAGAATGTTGGGGTGCTGGCAGTGAGGAGGATAAGTGTTAGTGTGCTACTAGTGAGGAGTCATTTTTGGGGAGGATTTAAGGACGATGTTTCACCCCTCTCTGATACAAGAGGAAAATCATGCAGGGATCTACTGCCCCATCCAAAAGAGAGCACAAATGTCCCACTCTGGGGATGCGTGACAAAGAAGTGCTTTTCTGCATTTCCCAATGGCAGCTGGATCCACTGTACTGTTGGCATAGCAGAAGGGGAAAAGGGCTTTGGTTTAACACTTGTTTTGAAAAAACAGGCAAATCTGGGTCCTAGGTATAAACATCAGTTTGTTCCATTGCAAACATTTAAAAAAATGGGTTAATTGCAAGTAGGGGTGAAGTTTGGGTTTAGCTTGAACATGAATGGTATATAGTGAAGAAACTGGCCATATATAACCCACCCGAAGTCTGACATTTTATAGTTTAATCATGGCTGTGGGTGATGATGATTGATGTTGATCTATATCACTGTACAATGTAATTGCTATTGGGGAGTATTGTTTATTTTTTTGTTATAATAAAGGACTTTTACACAGTGTGGGTATTTTTATTTACTATTTAAATGTTTTTGTGTACAGATGTGTACAGGGAGTACAGATATGTGGGGGCCCCCTTATTCTAAAAGAAGCTTTCATATTCTGCTATGAAAAGCTTCTTTTAGAGCTGAAGGATCCAGCCGTAGCTTCGGCTGACTTCGGCCGCCAGAACCCTTCGGTTCAGTTGAACCAAAGGACTGCTGTACAGGCTAGTCCCAATAGCCCGTACAGCAGCCGAGCCGAACGCATATGCTTCAGCTTGGCTGAGCCGTAGTGACAACCGAAGTGTTGAGAAAGGTCGGCCCGCAGCCGACCGTTCTCCACGCAAATGACAACTGGGCGGAGCCAGTAGTGATCTCACGCCTGGCTCCGCCCAGTTTTTGTCCTTCAATGACAGACCAATGACAGAGTTGTCATGGACAACGCTGGATGTCGTGATTGACCCTGGATTACGTTGGTGGATCCACTTTTGGGATTTTTAAAAATAAAGGACAACCCATGCTCCATGGCTTGTGCGAAAAGGGCCCTTGAACATTCCTACCAGACCTAAAGGGTGTGGTATTGTTTGGGAGAGGGACCCCAAGCTGTTTTTTTTCCATTTCTTTAAAATGTTTTTATTATTTTCTTTTTTTAACATTCTTCCTTTTTTTCCATTTTTTTGAAAATCATTTGTAAACATTTTTTTTCCATTTTTTTAATTTTTTTTTATAGAATAGATGCTAGGAATATGGACTCAACATACTTTTTAGACAGGAGTCTTAGCAGCTTAAGCAATACTTAAAGGGTTAATTGCTGCAAGACTATACTAAAGCTGAAGGTTCCTAGGAGAGAAACTGACAGGGTAATAACTAAAGCACTAAGTGTCCTGCATATGAAAATTAGGGAGGGAATTTATAACAGAGAGTGGATACCCCTAACTGCAAGACACCCCAGTAAATGCTCGACACTGCACTTTTAGATAATATTTTATTCATATTATGCAGAGCACGGTGTGGAGCCTTCAATGTCTTTGGAATGTTTTTAGCATAATGCAGCAATTAGGAGTAGAGTCCCAGAGCAAGCAAAGAGAAAAACTCTAGCTTAATGCTTAAAGTGCCATGCTCTGCTGTTGAGAACACAGCCAGCAGTTTAACCAGTTGACATCTGCAGTGTTAAACCCCCTTCCCATCCAGGCCATTTTTCAGAATTCAGCACTGCGGTACTTTGACTGACATTTATTCTGTCATGCAACGCTGTACTGAAATGAATTTTATGCCCTTTTTTGGGGACAGATAGAGCTTTCTTTTGGTGGTATTTATTCACCACTGGGGTTTTTATTTTTTACTATATTAAGGAAAAATTACCGATTTTTAAGCTGATCTCCCGTCCTCTTCCTCCTGACGCCCTCTGAGCCGGTCCCGGGCCGCAGATGGGGCAGCGGATCCCGGGATTGAAGGTGAGGGGTCAGGGGGGCAGAAAACCGACGGCGGCAGGCGCGCAGGGGGGGGCGAAAAAACGAGCACATATAGACGATCGGCAGGCTATGGAGCTGCCGATCGTCTATATGTGAAACACCCGGTAACGGGTGTTTGCATTGGTCGGGTCATTTCCGCCCGTGCGTGCCCGCTAGGGGGCACGCGGGAGCAGAAAAAAAATGCCTTCTGGAGTCGGCAACCCGCCAATGCTGCAGTGCCGTCCGTCCGTTTTTTTACAACGGGCGGACGGCAAGTGGTTAAATTGGTTAAAGAGATCCTGTCACCACACCATTTACTTCAACAAAACTATTACATAAAAGTATCTGTTCATCTGATGTAGTTTGTGTGTTGTATTTACCTGAACAAGTTTCCCTTGTATAGGCATTCAAAAACTATGGGACTGCTGCTGGGCACTATCATTTTGAATGCTATGTCAGCAACTCTAGCAGACTCAGTGTTGTCACTCCTCCTGTACACTCCTCCCCTCACAACTACATAAGAGTTTCTGTAGTGTAATGGGGGTAATGTGGAGGACCTTGGCTAGCACAGGGTTGTACTAGGGAATTGACTAGTCAAATTTTCTAGCAGGTTCAAAGGCACATTTTATGTGGATACAAAATAAAATAGAAAGGAAAAACACTACCAGTTAGCATATAAAATACTTGATTTTTCTGTGCATGTACCTGCAGGTTGGTAACAGGGTCTCTTTAGAGTGTGATCATGACCTGTAGCCAATCCAAAAGTCCTGACATTGTCACATGCATTTGAAAAAAGTAAAAATCTACAGACTGGTGGCATTATTATGACCATACAATGTCTATGCAGTGGGAGCATAGCTTCTTACGAGGGATGAACGAAATTGCTAGTTTTCAAAATACATACGAATCGTCTGGGAAGGTAAAAATTAAAGTGTTTTTCCACAGTTGCACAATGAGCTTCCCCTGTACATGAAAGAATGAAGCAATAACATATTTAAAAATTCAATTACCGACTAACTAACCTTTTGGAATCAAAATGCTTGTACCTACCATGCATTTTTAACAAAATTTCAACAAGATCTGGAGAATCTGAATAGGTCACGCTTTCCCTGGTTCGGGAGAGCTGCCATTCTAATGATTAACCAACAATTCCACTCTTCTTACTCCCTTACTTTTTCACCCCCTTTGGAGGGCTCCCCATTGAGAATTGGTTTTGCTCCCTTGTCTCCGCCCAAAAGTAAAGGTGGTATTGGCCTTCCATACAATTCTCAAGTCACAAGATTGGTTGACTGGCATCTCCACTCTTACATTAAAGAATGGATTGCCATAGAGATTTTTTTTGCATTCTGCCCAATAGAGTCCATTTAATAAATCCCCCCTCCTTTCACCTCAAAGGCCCTGAATAATCACCTACTCATAGGATTCACCCTCCACAGCTTCCACCAAGTATGCAATATATGATCCTTTTTGGCTACCACAAGCTCTTTAACTCCTATCTTTCTAGACCTGAACTTGCCACCTGGCATGACCAAAAACCTTATGATCAATTACTGGCAGTTCCTTAAATGTTGGTGGGGCACTTCTTTAGAGTTTATAGCAAACTGCCGTTGTAATCCCAAATTACCCAAGTACTTTTACTGGCCTGCCTAAGGATTAGACACTTTTTAAAATCCACCCTAAAGCTAAATCTCTATATGCTAGACAAATTGCTTAATTGGAGACCTTATGTCAGAAACCACCAGAAAGAAATATTGCTGCAATTTATATGGGCTTGTCAGGGGAGGGCGGCATGTAAATCTTGGGAAAAGGACGTAGGCCTTACATTATTTGAAGAAGACTGCAAATCCGTCAATACAAACATTCACAAGGACTCACTCTATGTCAGTGTCCAGGAAAATATACACAAACTGAGATCCTAATTCTATAGAACCACTTCTTTGCTTTACAAAATCTTACCTACATCTCTAACCAATGCTGGAGATGTGAAATGAAGGATGGAACACTGCTGCATACCATTGACGTGTGGTACCTCTTGTTCCGGGTGAGGCATTCCCCAGCCTCGCCCCCCACCGACAAAAAAGCCCCACCCCCACACTAGTGTAAAGGAACAAGAGCGGAGACAGGGAGGAGCCTCCCTGTCCCTCACTTGCTTGTCACTAATGAGGCATCAAGATCGATGGCCTCAGAGGTTTTTTTTTCTTTTTTGATTGGACTTGGCGCTTTGCCATTGGTCCAAGCCATCCACAGAGCTCACGCCTCTAACAAAGAGTAGAGGCTGTGACAGCTCTGGCTTCAATAGTTAGGTTACACAAGCAGTGGGGAAGCCCGCTGCCGTGTAACCTAACTACCTGTCAAAAGCTGGATGCAGTGCTGCCTGTAATTAACAGGCAGCGCAACGTTCATGACAGGTTACACAGCGAGGAGGATTTCCCTGCTGTGTAACCTGTTAGATGCCAATCTGAATGGAGAAAAAGCTGTCAGTTTCAGACTTGAAGCTGACAGCTTTTACCTTCATAATTCTAGGTGAGGCTCTGCCTCACCTGCCTCCCCTGTCCACACACCCCTGCTGCATACAGTATATGGTGGCAGGCACCAGCTCTGCAAGGCTTCTGGTAAGAAGTGCATCGCATCACTTTGGCAGTTTCCAGCTACACCCTTGACTTCACACCTACCCAATACCTTTTGCACCACACAACCATTCCCATACACCTATATTTCAATCCTTAGCAATGCACATGATAAATGTGGCTAGGATGTCCGTTCCTGTTCCATTCGCAATCTAAACAAGTATCTATGCTACAGGAATGGTTCATCACAAATAATAAAGTGGCACATATGGAGGGGCTTAGGCACACAATACAAAACAGATTGACTAAACATACCATGACGTGGACCTTTTGGTTATACTATTAAACAACAGCAGAATATAAGGAAATAATGTCTACCCCTTGTTAAGCAGATCTGTGATGATCTTTTGTCATGGCCACCAGTTTAGCCCCAACAACACAACCACATACAGAAATATGGAGAATATGGAGGAGTATTGGGGCCTCTATTTCTAGACCTCCATGGGAGACCACCCTTCCCCTGATTTGTCTCTTACCCCCTTCCCTCCGTTCTAACAGAACCCCTCCCACACCAGTCCCTTCTTCTTACCCCCTTACCTGCTTGTGATTCCCTTCCCCCCCTCAACCTTTTCCTGTGAACCTACCCCCTTTTCTTCACCCTCCACCATCTACTTTCTCTTATTAGCTTTACCTGATTTAGTTTGAGTGTTCATGGAAGCTGGATAATTCCCTGGTACTCTTTAGGTTCTGCAGGATGGCTCAAGAGCATTAGGTTGGGATGCCACATTGCAGTTTTTTTTTCTAGTAGATCCAACATGAATTCCAGCCTGCTGAGAGGGTTTTGGCAGAGTCATTCCAGCCTGCACTTGGTTGTCTTGCATAGGGTTGCCACCTTTTCTTCAAGTGAAACCCGAACACTCTAGCGCCGCACGCGGCAATTTTTTTTTTTTTTAATATAGAGGAGAGGATCCCAATGTCTCAGCACCTAGGGAAGAGGGTTGCCTGTTCCAGCACCTGGTGCCAGTATCCCTCTATATAAATTTGGGAGGCATGCTTTGGAGACATTTGCTCTCACTTCCTGTTATGTTTACATGACAGGAAGCAAAGAGAAGTCTCGAGTGGGATGCAGAATGGCAAAAAACACCAATAAATATTTTTATCCCTCACCTACTTTATTCAAAAACATTTTTTTTTAAAGTTTTGAGATATGCATGAGGTGACAGGGTCTCTTTAAATCACATTACTTATTAATGACCCCTGACCCCATCTACACGAATATACACTGCAGACACACTTATTTATACATAAATAACTGCTACAGTGCTATGTGTCCTCAGATGATGACATTTAAGTTTTGAATTTCTTAAGTATACATACCACAACGCTGCAGATCTGGGATGTCCTGTGTGTTGGCTTGTCACTCTAGGGGGCGTGGCTATCACCCATGTGACTTCATCCCGGCAGCATCCCCTTAGTGGGCGGGGCCAGCCGTCCATTGCTGCTGTATTGGAATCCTGTGCTCTGCCCTCCAGGGAGTCTCTGCAGGCTGACGCTGCATTGCTGCTGCCGATTTGCCACCCGACTCTTCCTCTGAGCTGCGGGCACCTGTAAACAGACACAGGCTGCCCGCAGCTCAGAGGAAGATCCGGTTTCAGGCAGATGCGGCTGCCGTGGATCGCACTTACCAAGGACCTCGCAGCCGCATCTGCGAGAAAATCTTAAGTGCCGGTGTCAGCAGAGTGTCGTGTGTACGGGTGCCCGCTGGCTGGACACCCGTACACAAGACGCCAAACCCGGACTGTCCGGTTGAAAACCGGACGGGTGGCAACCCTAGTCTTGCATAGACATGCTCAAACAAACCATAATGTGTGTTAGCTGGTCTCTTTGCATTTTATAAATTCATTAATGTATACAGTCAAGACCTACTCACTTGCAGTATGAGATCTTATTTACACTTACTTTTCTCTTAATTTCTTCATAGGGAACCCTGTCCCTTCTTTTGTGGGTTTTAATATATTTGTTTATAGCTCTATGCATCAGTAGTAACTCACCCCAACAGTGCCAAACCCCATCATATATATATATATATCACACACACCAAAAAGGTAGTGGGTTTTTTAAAGGCACTAAACCACACAATTGTAAAATTCAATATTTCATTGTTTTCACAAAAACAAAAAGGCATTAAAAGATTGCAGAAACATCCTCATCGGAAAAAACATGATTCATAGGGGGTGATTTACTAACCTAAACACACGCACGCACTAGGTGCTTGTGATTTTTACACAGCAAAACGTATTTATCAACCAAAAAGTCTCTAAAAGCATATTTCCACTAATGCCATATATGGAAAAATCATGCACATTATGCATATATAATGCTGCTTCACAGTTTAGACAAAAATGGTTAGCTCATGCATTTACATTCCTGCATTCATCAACGCAAGCAACACAACATAGAGCTAATTTACACAAGATCACCTTGCAATGAGTTAAAAAAAAGCTTGATATATCACAGATTAAGTGGATTATCATGAACAATATTGACACTTAAAGATTATGATTCCCCCAATGGGGGTGACCCAGATCTTCAACATGTATCGCTATATGCTTTTTCAAAAAGGGAAGGAGGTACTCTGCAAATCATACAAAAAATTTATAAACATCTAGGGGTCTATTCACTAAGCTGCCGAAGGATCTAGCCGTAGCTTCGGCTGATCCTTCGGCTAGCTCCGGTCCCAGGACCCCTTCCCAGGACCTCTTCGGTTCAGTAGAACCGAAGGGCTGCTGTACGGGCTATTCACTATAGCCCGTACAGCTCCCGGAGTTGGCCAAGCGGGAGCCTGTTTCTGACAGCTGGGCAGAGCCAGCCGTCATTGTATGGCTAGCTCCGGCCACTTGCAGAGAGATCAGCGTCCCTGGTTACAAGGTAACCAGGGACGCTGTCATTACACACTGAGAACCTGGCCGGGCCGCTATGATATCACAGCGGCCTCTCCGTGTTCTCAGTGTGTAATAACAGATGGCGTTCCTGGTTACCCGGTAACCAGGAACGACATCTGTCATTACTCTCCCGGACCCTCTGGGAGTCTAATACGGCTCCCGGCCGCCCGGGAGATAAACACTTTCTCCCAGAAAGGTTTACTCTGCTCGATCGAGCAGAGTAAACCTTTCCCTGGCCGAAGCCACGTGATGTACGGCTGATTTCAGCCGATATACGGCTGGAATCAGCCGTACCAGCCTGAAGTGAATAGCCAAACTGCGTTCGGCTCACTTCGCTTCGGGTCGGTTAGTCACTCGGCTGCCTACGGCAGCTTAGTGAATAGACCCAATAATTTATACATTTTAACATATAGAGGGTTACTCACAAAGCTGCCGAAGGCAGCCGTGTGAATAACCGACCCGAATTGAAGTGAGGTGAACGCTGTTAGGCTATTCCCTTCAGGCTTTGCTTCGGCTGGGTTCGAGCATGTTTGGCCGACCCGAAGTGCAGAAGGAGTTCGACTCAGCCGATCCAACATCTGAATTGGCTGGGCCGAACCTCCGGCAGGCTACTCGCTGCTGTTCGGCCTATTCTCATAGGGGCCGAACAGCAGTGAGTGAATAGCCGAATGCTGTTCTATACAGACATTACAGACTGAGAACTCAGCGGAGCCGCTGGTAACCAGGGGACGCTATTCTGTCATTGCAAGTGGCTGGAGCCAGCCGGAGCCAGCCGTGAGATCCGTTCGGCCAGCTTCGGATTAGATCAGCCGAAGCTACAGCTGGATCCTTCGGCAGCTTTGTGAATAACCCTCATAGTGTAGGGGGGATTTGTGTACCAGCACACTCCACCAATTCATTTTTCCATAAATACCTGATTTTTAGATGCATAAACCAGAAGAGCCATACATTTGGACAACACCGGACACACGCACCATCGCCGCAGCCCAAAGGGGACAAGTGGAAGGTAGAACCACCCCAATCAGTAAAAGATTGGACAAAAGCCTAGTCAGAGTATATCAAAACAGCTCAGTATATTTTCCCAGTTTAAAGATAATGGGAAACACAAACCAACTCAAATGAATCCATAAACAGACCAAAAATAAACCAAATATAGCACAAAGTCATCAATCTTACCCGAAAAGGTATTGTTGTGGGGAATAACGCAGGGTCAGCTTCAAACTGACTGGAGAAACTGGCCCTTCAAACTGGGTCTGGGAAGGATACAAATCCTAAAATCACTCTAGACAGTAATATGGCTAGATGGATAAGGATATAGTATAAGGGAAAGGTTTGGAGAAGGCAGGAGAAGCGAACAATCTAGGCCAAAATATTTGATTTGGAAAAAATTTCCAATTCAGCTTACTTTCCAGTTCAGCTATGTTGTCCTAGATTGCTCACTTCTGCCTTCTCTAAGCTCTTCGCCCTTTAGTGAATAGATCTTTAAATAACTAACGAACCTCTTCCCATTTACTGTTTCTGTGAAAATATAGTTAAATATAAAAGAGTAGCAATGAACATGGTTGACTGAATAAATCCTAAAGAGAATCATTAAAGTGTGATTTTGGAACAGGTGATTCTGAAGCAGGAATGCCACTGTTAGGATAGCAAGGAGTTTGCTTGCTTACTGCCCTCATGGTATTGGAATAACAGCCCACATGTTGAAGGGTGATCACAAAAAAACCCAGTTATCCCTAAAAATATGGCCTTTTAAAAATAGTTTTCATAAGCAACCCATCTCGTAGTTGAAAGCTGTAATGCCACTGTACCACCATATGTTTACACCATTATGTTAGGTGCATGCAAAAATGTATGTATGTGTTTCTGGCCTTTCTAGATGGTAATTCCTTGTTAAAATTCTAAGTAGAGATAATATTGTAAATGTGACACACACACACGCTGTAAGAGCTATTGAAAAAGGTGAGAATGCCGCTGAGCGGCATTCGGCCCGGCAGTTCTGCTCGATCCCTCAGAGGGACCGAGCAGAACAGAAAAATTGTTCAAAAAGTACAAAAAAATAAATAGAAAACGATTGTGCGGAGCTAGCAATGACAGCTAGCTGCGCTCAACAGTTTTCTATTGTCCGGCGGGTTCTGCTGCCGTCCAAAAAAAAACTCTCCCGGGCGCTCTTGGAGTCTCCCGCTCCCAGCCGCCCAGGAGCGAAACACTGCTTTTCTTTTTTTTTCTTTATTCTGCATTGCTAGATTCCTATTGGCAATTTCAATTTGCAATAGCTAACAGTAATAGTAAACTAGCATTGTACCCGCCCTCTGCTGATGGACCTGATGGAGAACTGCAGCAGAGGGCGGGTACAATGCTAGTTTACTATTGACTATTGCAAATTGAAATAGCCAATAGGAATCTAGCATCTATTTTCTATTCTGACACGGCACCGTGTCAGAATAAAGAAAAAAAGAAAAAGCAGTGTTTCTCTCCTGGGCGGCCGGGAGCAGGAGACTCCCAGGGCGCCCGGGAGAGTTTGCTGTCTGGAGATCAGTGTCCCTGGTTAGCTGGTAACCAGGGACACTGATCTCTCTGCAAGTGGCCGGAGCCAGCCGTAAGATCACAGCTGGCTCCGCCCATCGGTCAGAAGCAGGCCGAGCTTCGGCCAGCTTCGGCTTTCAGCGTGGCTCGACTGAGCCGCTCGGCTAAGTTCGGGAGCTGTACAGGCTATATTGAATCGCCCGTACAGCAGCCCTTCAGTTCTACTGAACCGATGGGGTCCTGGGGCCGAAGCTAGCCGAAGGATCGGCCGAAGCTACGGCTAGATCCTTCGGCTGCTTCGTGAATAGACCCCATTGTGTTGCCCATGAAGATCCTTGAGGCACCATGTGATTGGTGTTATTGCATGAGTTAACATGTACTAGCAACCCTAACTTGATCCAGAGAGTGTTATAGGATTTATGTAAGAGTAATTGCAAAGTTTAAGTGATAATTCAAAACTTTGTTTGATTTTGTTTTGAACCAGTTTCAATAAATATTGTTGCCTTGTAGTTCCAGTTATGTTTCCCACCTAAATAAAATATCCTAGACCAACCCTCTTGCATTATGCTAATGAGGAAGCCCCAGCTGCTAGTTTAGCTTACAATTTGTATTTTTGCATTGTTAAAGTAGTGTTAAACTCTCAAAATTTTTTTTCAATAATGTAACAAGATCAAACAAATATAAATTGCCCAGCAAAGCATTGCTTTATATTTTTGCCCAAACACTTTCAATCATCATGTTTCTTAACCGCTGCTTCCAAGTCTCTTCCCTGAACCTCCTGTTCAGTACAAAATCACAAAGGACAGTGCAGTCTTCAACAACTGTTCATCTACCAGCTTGGTGAAGGGAGGAAAGAGGAGAGGGGGCCAGGGGGGAGGGAAGTAGCTTGATTTGCAGTGTGTTTGTGAAGACACACACAGCTTACTAGCACACACAAGGGTGACTGCATAACACTTTGCTTGACAAAGGAGGCACTCTAAAAGAAGAAGTAAGGACCAGTGCTCAGGGGACCTGCTGATTCTGCAGGAAACGAAAACTTTTAAACATAAAGAAGCAGCATACATTGTAAGTGATTTCATCAGCATTTGAAAAAGCTTAAAATCCTTTGGGCTTTAATATCACTTTAAGGTGTCCACAAAGTTAAAGCTGATATCTGGTATAAACTTAAGTCTTTGTGTCCTTTGTTTATTTCTTTCAGATACAACATGAAATGATGTATGCACTTTGCTACTGTGAAGTCTGCATTCACATGTGCAGAGTGACACACACACACGGCTCAAACCATATTGCTCTTACATGTATGTAATCAAATATGGAAACTCCCACTTACATTTTAACTACAAAGCTTACTCTTGTGTGAATGCATAAATACATGGTAAGAGCATTAGAATTATTACACAATCCGACAATAAATGTATTTGAATTAACCTATATCATCAATGTTTCATTTGTTGCTGATCAGTTGCACTGCAAAAGAGGGAATATTGCTCTTCAAAGGTTAATGCTTCATGGAGTTTTTAAAAGAAGAAGAGGACCTAATTTTGAATGGAGAAGTTAGGATCCCACCAAATGTACTTTACATAAAAATGGTTTAGAGGGGGTGCTCTTCCCTTCGTACCAGATATGTGAGAGGAACTAGTACAAGGGAGGTGACTCTTTTTCAAGGCCTGTTTTTTAAGTACTCACTTGCGTCTGGGGTAGTATCAGCCTGGTATGGCTGAAAGTAGAAAAATGGAAAAACACTTTAGCTATAAAAAGAGTGGATACAATTTTTTTTGCAAACTCCAGTTATTAGTAAATTAGCCTGATCCAAGTTGCATATAACACTTTTTTGGGCTGGTTTCCTCTTATTTCCTCCAAGAGGAGCAATTTACTTTGAAATAATTCACTGTCATGTGTTATGCACATGGAAGTATGAGGTTGCATGAACATAAGCATTTAGAAATTTGTGGACAGCATATGCTGTACATGTGTGGAAGTTGTCATATCCATGTATGTGACTTTAGCATTGCCATTTTATGGAGGCTTCATATACTTTACAGCAAAATCTGGTAATTTTTTTATAAAAAAAGACACAATGATAGATAGATAGATAGATAGATAGATAGATAGATAGATAGATAGATAGATAGATAGATAGAGATCTATACACATATACAGTATACAGGTAGACATTTAAAGATGCATTAATTGACTGTTTTAGCATTACTATACCATGACTGGTCTTTGCTGTACTTCCAAATTGAAACCTTGCTTCCACCATCACTTCCCACTTGACCTTGTCTTTGCTAGCTTAATGTTCTGCTTTACATCATGGTTGCCTATCATTTCCTGGATGGCATTCAATAACCATGTTCATCTTCTGCCTTACCCTTTCTCTACCTTGCTGTTTTCCACAATATTGCACAGCTCCTTTACAGCTGAGTTTCTTGAGGTGTGGCCAAAAAACTGTCATTTTCTTAATACTCCTTCCAACAGAGATGGTTTTGCTTCAACAACTCTTTTCAGAACCTCTTCATTCTTGACCATGTCCATCTAGCTGATTTTTTAAGATGCTCCTATAGCACCACAATTTAAAACTTACGATCTTCTTTTTTGGAGGCATCTGGGTTGATTTACTTAAGGCAAATGGTCTGTTCACTTTGCAAAGGAATTTTTCCTTAGCTTAGTTAAGGTGGTTACTTGCATAGAATACTTAATTGTGCACATGACAATTAAAAAACAGTATTTTTGCTTGCTCATAATTGGCAGATGCAAGGCAGCAGCCGTTCACCTTATTCACTAAGCTAAGGGAAAATTATCTTGCAAAATGAACAGCTGATTTCCCTTTAGTAAATTAACCCCATTTGCCAGGGAAATAATTTCTACTCTATGGTGTACGTTTACTAAACCGTGATAAAGTCTGCTTTATCACGGGATATCTTTTCTCCACATATCACAGTTATTTTTTTACTTCTTGAGAAAGGTTTGAGCCTGTTTAAGTGGCCAATTTTTCACAGTGATAGGCGGTGATAGCAGCAGTGAACTCTCACTGTGAAGGGAAGGCTTTTCAGGGATGCACACAGGAATTCCTGGGAGGAAACCTAAGATCCTGATAGACAAGGTCATATGTTATTCCTCCCACATATGTAAAAAAAACAAAAAACACATAGAACACCATGGGTTCTATTCACGAAGCTGCCGAGGGCAGCCGAGTGAATGACCGATCTGAAGTGAAGTGAGCCGAACACTGTTCGGAGCTCGGCCAGCTTCGGCTTTCAGCACGGCTCAGCCGAGGCGATGCATATGCGTTCGGCTCGGCTGAGCCGCTCGGCCATGATCGGGAGCTGTACGGGCTATTGTGAATAGCCCGTACAGCACCCCTTCGGTTCTACTGAACCGAAGGGGTCCTGGGGCCGAAGCTAGCCGAAGGATCAGCTGAAGCTACGGCCAGATCCTTCGGCAGCTTCGTGAATAGACCCCCATATATTATTTTGTTGTTTATTATAGAAATAATGAACATTATTGTAATAAAGCTTATGAGGCTTTTTTTTGCACAGTAACAATATATGATCTCTTTTTTTTTTCTTTGCATTGCATACAATTTTGTATTAACCTCTGCGGCCATAAAACTAAGGGCTCGCTGACACTAGGTGCATTGAATTGCATTGATCAGCTATATCAACATAGGCTCAATGCAAGGATGCTGAGAAAACAACTGTACTCTATGTCCGCTTTTCACACAATACAATTATATAATATAATGTGTGTATATATTGTGCATAAAAATACAGCATGTTTGCATGTCTGCATTTTTATGCAACACAACGCACAACAAAACATTACAACACACAGCAGCATGTTGCATAGAATTGAATTAAGGTTTTTGTTTGCTAATTGAGCTTATTCACACCATGTTTATTGCAGGCTCAACACAAGTACAAACAGAAAACAATTGTATTCTCACACCATAACACCGTGTCGATATGTGCTGTGTAAAAATGTAGCATTTCTGCACATCACAACACACCTCAATGCATTCCACCGTAATGCACTGTGGTGCAGCGTTAAATGAAGTGCCATTTTGTGACACTTCAATAAAGTTTAAAATAAAAGTAAACAGTGTGATGTGTTGTAACACATCACACCACTCCGACCAGTGCACATTCATTTCAGTGTGCGGGCTTGTGTGAAGGACCAATGTGATGGTGTTACAATGCATTTTAAATGCACAATGCACACCAGTGCACATCCATATTAGACGCACCATAATGCTCATTCGCTGGTGTGAGGCCCTACTCACACCTGAGCGTAGTGTGAACGCAAGTCGCATCTGTGTGTGTTTGCGCGTGTTTGTTTTCCCAGTTTGCTATGCGTCACCATTAATTTTAACCTGGAAAAGTAGAGCATCTAGCAAAATGTGACATGCGTTCCACATTTTTCCTTTTGTGTTCGTTGGCATTTTAATGCACGCAAACGTTGAGGAAAAAATGTGTATCTTCCTGGCTTTGTTTGGGATGCCATTAATGGTAATGGCACAGCAAGCACTTTGCATTTTTGGCGTGTTTCCCAAATGTGTGTCAAAGTGCAAATTTTTTGTGCATTTTACCAAAACTCTCAGGTGTGAATGGGGCCTTAATGGGCAGCAAGTGAATTTGATGCAGCAGTTGCAAGTGGCAAAAAAGTTCTTGCTTGTGAAACTAATGTATCACACGTCTTTCCTGATGCACCTGTGCGCCACAAAAAAGACTTATAGGTGATAATGAGTGGAGAAGGTGAGGAGTAATGGGTTGCAAAATGCCCTATTGGATGCATTACAGCATGAGCAATCCTGCAATTATGCCTGAAAATGTGTAAAATGGTCACTTCCTCCGTTTTCCTCAGTCTCTCACGAGAAAAAGGCTTTATCACCAGGTCTGACAGGATGATAAATCAAGGGTACTTTTCACAATACTTATCCAGTGATAAAGCTGTTCTCTACTTTTCACCGTTTATTAAACAGTTACATTCCCATTACTCTCTGTGTACTTATCACCAGGATCAGAAGAGGTGAGATATTTCAGTTCCTAACTGACTACGGTTTATTAAACACCATTTTATAGACTTTTCACTTTGATAAGGTGAGAAAGGTCTTTTCACTGCTTATCACACTCTTTTCACAATTTATTAAACGTACACCTTTACCTGAGAATGGATTTGTGTTTGTAGTAATATTTTCTTGGTTTGTCCCCTAGAGGGAGATTGTTCCTCATCAGCTCTTTGTGTCACCAGAAATTTAGTTTGGACTTAGTGATTTCATATTCCAGTAAGAGATGCACACCTCTTTTTACTGTTAATGCATGTTTGTGTTTGGTATCCATCTTCATAAACCCTTGTTGTTTGTTATAGATAGAGACTATGAGACAGATATCTTTTTCACATACAACCCTTTTCTAGAGTGTTTCTATGAGGAGTCCTGCTTGACTTGATCAAATTACTTGACAAAGTCAACGAAGCATCGATATGTTTCATGTTGCATGTTGATCCGATATGCTAGCAGGGTTTCTAATGTGATGATACTCTTGAAGGTTTTGAATTGTGGCTGAAAACCCTATTGCAATGAGTTGATGTCATCTTGGCGTTTTGAACTAATGTGGTTATAGATTACTTTTGATAAAGCGTGTGTTGTATCAGCGTTGTCATCTAATGCTCTTTACATTTTGTGGTTTTATTTTTCTTTGGGATTGCTGTGAGAATAGTCTAAAGCCATTTTTTGGGAGTTTCCTCACCTCACCTTGGTAAATGCCTCTTACAATTTGAGAAAACTCTTTTTTACTTTATTTACTAAGCTTTGTATTGCTATCCTATAATTCCGATCATTCATTATCTTTACGGCCCCAGGTTGTAGGACATCCTTCTTGGGTTTTCCACTTACATATGTTCCATGTATTCCATGTATTCTTTCCTTGTGCTGTGTTCCTTCTTTATTTTCTTTATTTTCATTTCAATTTCATTATTACATTTAGATTTTAGTGCTAGCTTCTCTATGTCAATGTACATTTTTCTTGTTTTAATTTATCTCATTCTGCATTAGCCACTCAATGGAGTGATACCAGGGTCTGCCACTAGGAGGCTGCAGTTTGGATTTTAGAACCGTAGAATGATTTATGTAATTGTTTTATGTTCTTAATTGAGTGTTTGTAACAATTATTTTTTTCTCTCTCCACACAGATCAGTTTGAGGACCAACCGCAAAAACTTCTGTGGCTGAAAGACCAGTTGCAGATCAGGATCACCACCAAGAACAGTGCACCAGATCCAATATCTGCAGTTGGAGCTGAATCACTAAAATGCAGTCCAGCTGTGATGCCATTATTTGTGGTAAGCTAGCCTCCACGCTTCCTTCCTGTACTAGATAATCTAGCGTATATACTCGAGTATAAGCCGTCCCGAATATAAGCCGAGGTATCTAATTTTACCACAAAAAACTGGGAAAAAAATATTGATTTGAGTATAAGCCGAGGGTGGGAAATGAGGCAGCTACTGGTAAATGTACAAAATGAAGATAGATACCAATAAAATTACATGAATATTTATTTAAAAGAAAAACAATAACCTAGCTCTGTAAGTGGAAAAGGGGGTACAGGGCTACATATCATGTACTACGGATCATTTAACCAATTCATATTAGCAGAGGATAATTGTAAATCTATTGTTCAGTGCATTCTATATGTAGTATATAGTACATGTACATATAGAGTGCCTGCAACAATACATTTACAATGATCCTCTGCTAACATGAATGGGTTAAATGATCCATAGTACAGGGCTACATACAGATCATTTAATACATTCATGTTAGTATAATTGTAAATGTATTGTCTGCACTGTATTAGCAGTATATACTCTATATAGAGTATATACTGCTAATACAGTGCAGACAATACATAATTGCTTACTAAATCTCCCCCCCAAATCTGCCCTCACTCACTGTGTCCGTGTGCCGGAGAGAGCAAGGACGAGTCAGCGGCACGCTGGTCCAGTGGGTAATGACCCCGCTCAGAGCGCCGCCCACCGGAGCAGCAGTGACGCGACGCTCGGCGAGGTAAGTAAGAAGAAACCTGACCAGCTCGAAACGCTGACTCGAGTATAAGCCGAGGGGGGCACTTTTCAGCAAAAAAAATGGGCTGAAAAACTCTGCTTATACTCGAGTATATACGGTATCCAACTAGAGGAAGCAGAAAAGGATTCAAAATCCATCTGGAGAAAGACCCAATGAAGTTCCCTTGCTATGAACCACACCTTGAATTTCTTGCTGGAGAAGGACTTAATTGTTTTTCAGGAGGATGATAATGAAGGTAAATGTCACTTGTACTATTTTTTTCCTGTGTTATTTTCAATGTTTTACTTTTTTACTCTGTATTTCATTTATTTTTTAATCTATTCTAATTTCAATTTGTTCTTTCTTGTTCCTTCATTTTGACCTTTGTCCTTATCCTTGTTTACATCTTTTAACTTGTTCTTCTTTCAGATTTGCTTCCTACATTAGAAGTCTAATTTCTAAATTATTTTGGCTAATCATTTACAGAACTCTCAAAGGAATTGGGCCATAGCTTATCAACCTGTTCTGGCAAGTCATATGTAGGTCAAGTATTGCATTTTTTATTTAACAGGTACTTATTATGTTTTCTGGTTTCTATATTCAATTTTTTAAATACATTTGCATATTTTCATATTCATGTAATCCATTAACTGGATACTGTGTATAGTTTGTAATTATAGCTATACATAGTGACAATTATATTTTCTCATCGCATATGGAGGCTTTGCATCCTTCTTACTGATGCAGCTGTTTCTGTGCATTACTGTCTGTCAGTTTAATTTCAACAGTCAGTTTAGAAGATTGTAAACAGTAGGTCATATATGAAATATACAAAATTAACTGTACAAGTGACTGGTCACACGGGAGATCAGTGTGCAGTCAGCTAGTAAAGGTGTTCTTAAGACACATTAGTCAGGGAGCCCATGTACAGCTCTTACCCATTGTTTATCTTCAGCCAGTATAACATATGCCATAGTGAGGATCCTGATTTTAATAAATGGCAGAGGGTGCAGTGCAATATGGGGTGACGAGTTTCCACCAACTCGAGTTTCTCTTCTTAGTCCTTCTTATTAGAATAATGACACCATGGAGAGTGTGTGCAGAACATAGAGATTATATTGATGGTTTTTATTTGACAAATCATTTTTTTTCTTTAGAAATGTCAGTTTTGCTGCAGCAGGTTCTATACATCATACAGATGCACCACTTAAGGGCAGGTTAAGGGGACCCCCCAGACAAGATATTTAAAGCAATTTTTCATGTTTATTGTTATCCTTTAAGTGATGTTAAAATCACTGCTCCTTTAAAAATTGTATTTTTTAAACTTTTTTCCATTGATAATGTCCCCCAGGGCAGTACCCGGATCCCCATACACTTTTTATGGCCAATAACTTGCATATAAGCCTTCTTAAAGGGGACACTTGTTTTTGAAAGTTCTAACCCCCTAGACTTGCATTGAGTTTGAGTTTGAATTCAAACTTTTTGGATGTTCTAAAGTTCAAATTCGAACTGAACTCGGGCCTGTTCGGCCCACCAGTAATTACTACACCCCAGGTACTCCTCTTAATGAATAAGGACATCCATTCTAAGCGTGAAAAGTAGTTTATCAAAAGTGCAATTATGTCCACCAACTACAATTATGTTTAAAAATGAGCCTTCTCATGGTGAACCTTTAGAATGTAATATAGTTATTTGTACACAAAATTCTGCTTCTTTAGAATGTTGGGAAAAAATTTAATCTCACTGTTAACTAGTAACATATTGGACACTGTACAGTCAGAATTTACTACTTCAAACTACCATCATTTAAATGTCCATATTTATGATGGTTATACTAGAAAAAAAGCACCATATTCAGTATGGAGGCAGCAAATGATTTACTAAACATTAAGGGGGTTATTCTATGATAGCTTCGGCCACCTTAGCCCTTCGGTTCAGTAGAACCGAAGGGCTGCTGTACGGGCTATTCACTATAGCCCGTACAGCTCCCGAAGTTGGCCGAGCGGCTCACTGAGAAAAGCCGAAGCGGGACCGAATGGCTGGCCACTGGCCGGCCGAAAGCCTGCCACTGACGGCAAAAGGTGGCCCAACGAAGTACTGATGGGGTGGTCATAATAATCTGGCCACTCAGTGTATATGTATATATATGTACATATATATATACACTGAGTGGCCAGATTATTATGACCACCTGACGTTTGTAGGCAAATTAGCTATAATTTTGTGCTGAAGTTGCTAGAGGACCAGACCATTATAAATAGGGAAGCAGGTTGTTTACCACGACAGTAGAAGTGATTTTCTTCTGAAGATATGGGTAAACAACGCGATTTAACAGCCTTTGAACGTGGGATGATTGTTGGAGCGAGTATCAGCAAAATAGCAGAATTCGCTAAATGTTCAAGTGCAGCTGTTGTTAAAGTATTTAAAGACTGGACTGTCAGCCCAAAATCTGTGTCTGAAAGTGCGAATTGTGGCCGTCAGCGACTAGTCAATGTTAGGGCAGAACGGAGAGTGGCAAGACTGGTACAAGACAACAGAAGGGCAACAGTGCATCAAATTACTGCACATCTTAATCAGGGATCCTCTCAAATGATCTCTGAATGCACTGTTCGCCGTACACTGCATCGTATGGGATATGGAAGCCGAAGGCCTGTTCGAACACCTTTGCTGTCTGCAGTTAACAAGATAAAACGTCTCCAATTCACACAGGAACACAAGGATTGGACAGTCGAGCATTGGAAAAAAGTCATGTGGTCCGATTAATCATGTTTCCAGTTGCATCATGAAGATGGCAGAGTGAGAATTTGGCGGGAACAGCATGAAAGCATGCACCCCGCATGCATGAGTACAACCCTTCAAGCTGGTGGGGGCAGTGTTATGGTTTGGGGCATGTTTTCCTGGCATGATTTGGGCCCTTTAATTCGTGTGGAACAACATCTGAATAGCACAACAAACCAAAGTATCGTTGCTGATCAAGTTCATACTATCATGTTGATGGCGTATCCCAATGGAGATGGCTTCTTCCAACAAGACAATACGCTGCTCGTATTGTGCAGGAGTGGTTTCAAGAACATGAGGGAGAACTTACCTTGCTTAGGTGGCCCCCACAATCACCAGATCTCAATCCAATTGAGCATTTGTGGGACGAAGTTGAAAGAGCCATCAGGCA
This sequence comes from Nanorana parkeri, assembly GCF_000935625.1. Taxonomy (NCBI): domain Eukaryota; kingdom Metazoa; phylum Chordata; class Amphibia; order Anura; family Dicroglossidae; genus Nanorana; species Nanorana parkeri. The sequence goes on from NW_017307390.1 coordinate 47,367, forward strand.
GCTGGTTCCACAATCATCAAATCTCACAGAACTGGACAGTGCTATTCCTCAGGCATGGTGTCAGATTCCTCACATCACCTTTCAACATCTCGTGCAGTCAATGCCAAGAAGAATTGCCGCAGTATTGAAGGCAAAAGGTGGCCCAACGAAGTACTGATGGGGTGGTCATAATAATCTGGCCACTCAGTGCATATACATAATGTTTTTTCAGGATGAGCAAGGTTTTCCATTGGCCATTTTGAAATTGTGACTTCCAAAAACTACTTTACTTTCTATGCAATCCAATCTAAAAACAAAAATAGATAACAAAAAAGCCTTTTTATAGTTTGACCAGTGCTGGTTTCAAAACAACTGCAGTTACTGTAGACAAAATGTGGCAAGTTTATTCTGTTAATAACTATTAACAAAAATGTTGCTTATTTGTACATCACTCGGTTGTAGACACTCAAATAATCTCTGAATAAAACTAATTGATTTTAGTGTCACTTTAATTTTACACTTCTGATATAAAGCTCACCAAAGTACTTATTTTAAAAACCTAATGTGACTCTAGAAAAACAAAATTAAACGTAAAAAATGTAAACTTATGAATGAAAAAATAAAATCAGAGAGGTTGCTCAGCATGTTCGGCCAACCCGAAGTGCAGAAGGAGTTCAACTGAACCGATCCAACATCTGGATCGGCTAAGCCGAACCTCCGGCAGGCTACTCGGTGCTGTTCGGCCTATTCTCATAGATGCCGAACAGCAGTGAGTGAATAGCCGAATGCCGCCGAGCGGCATTCGGCTTGGCTGTTCTGCTCGTTAAAAAATAAAATAAAAGTAGTAAAAAATACAATAGAAAATGATTGGGCGGAGCTAGCAGTGGCAGTTAGCTCTGCCAAACTGTTTTCTATTGGCCGGGCGGTTCTGCTGCCGTCAGAATAAAAAATAAAAAATCACCATAGGAATGCATAGCTAGATTCCTATTGGCTTTTTCACTTTGCAATACCCAATAGCAAACTAGCTATTGCACCCGCCCTCTGCTGCTGTCAATCACCAGAGGGGGACCTGATGGAGAACTGCACGGAGAATTACCAGGTAACCTGGAAGGCCATCTGTCATTACACACTGAGAACACGGAGAGGCTGCTCTCCGTGTGTAATGACAGCGTCCCTGGTTAGCTGGTAACCAGGGACGCTGATCTCTCTGAAAGTGGCCGAAGTTCCGCCCAGCTGTCAGAAGCAGGCTGTTGGCCGGCCAATGGCCGGCCATTTGGCCAGCTTCGGCTTTCACTGGGGCTCAGTCGAGCCGAGGCATATGCCTTCGGCTCGACTGAGCTGCTCGGCCAACTTCGGGAGCAGTACGGGCTATAGTGAATAGCCCGTACAGCAGCCCTTCGGTTCTGCTGAACCGAAGGGGTCCTGGGGCCGAAGTTAGCCGAAGGATCAGCCAAAGCTACGGCTAGATCCTTCGGCAGCTTAGTGAATAGACCCCTTAATGTTTCTAGCCTCGGTGTGACTCTGTTTTAGTAAAGCACAATAATTGTGTAGCACTGCAAAGCAGAAAGCATACAGAATAGAAGGTGACTAGTAATACTGTTTCTTTTAATTTTTTTCAAAATGATAATGGTAATTATTGCATAGTAATTATTGCATGCTCAGCAAAAAATACAGTAATACAGCAAACCCTTATGCATTGTATACACATCAGCAACATAATTAGTGCACCTTGCAGCAAAATTGTGTACTAAGCTATACACGTTTTTATAATTTAACTTGTGTGAAACCTTCATGGAGAAGGGTTTGAGTTGGTATATTACATGATGCCAATAGACTGTACTGGTCATGGGTATTGAATTCCAACACACTGGGAACAGCCCCTGGAATCTTCATGATAAGATGTGGACCTAAATACTCCTTAAAACAGGATCTTTTTTGAGTTGTTACTTACTTTAAGGTCATGATGCTATTTTCTTATGTTCCAGACATCCTGACATAAGAGGCTGACAGGGATTTTTGTGACAGACAGCCAAAGCATAACAAAATTCTTGCATGGACTTAGACATTAGGTAGAGGAACCACAGTGCCCATTGGAGAAAATACCATCCAACATCCAAAAGTGTCTGATAGAAGCTGAGTTTGGAGCTCTGCAAGAGGGCTAAAAGTTACCTCCCCTTCTGCCAGGTAAGTATAAACCTTCTTCTTTTACAGTGGGTGGTTGATTTAACTTCTCTGTTTTAAAGACCAGATTAATTTAACACAATGCAGCTAGCATTTATTGTTTTGCTTTACAGGATGAAGAATAAGTATGTAGCTCAGTAATTATATTGAACTTTTTTTGTGCTGATAGGAAGGACACATTTTTTGGCTGCTATGTGTTTGTTACAGGCACTTTTGCAGCAAGCTCTAAAAAAAAATCAGTTTTCCAAATTCAACGGTACCTGGACTTCTTACTGCTCTTATCACTATCCGTACCCTGACCACAAATAATAGTGTTATATTAGTTTTGTGAAGCTGTTATAGGCTGCTATTCATAGTTTGTACAAATATAAGTTTTTTGCTAAAAAGTTATTTTACAATAAATAATATATCTATTTTTGCATTCTTTTACACAGTGTTTTCAAGCATCAGCTTTAGCATGTTTGCATGCTAGTAAGGCTGTGCCTACTGGAAAAGGGGAAAGCTAGTTTTGTTTATACTCCCAGACCAAGATTTCCCAGGCCTTCCTTCCTGCTCGCTTTCTATGCTTTTCATCAGGTACCATTTTTGGTTAACTAGCATCTTGAAAAAATACAACTTTAAGTTGTCATTGTCATTGGGAACACTTTTAAAGCTGCAGAGAAATGGCAATCAACACAAAGGTGAACAAGGGATAGGATGTAGCTGGACGGCTCACTAGAAACTATAAAAAAGTAACTCATAAGGTAAAAAAAGTATTTAAAATTGCAAGAATGTACATATAGAACCTAGTTAAGTCTGACAAGTTGTTGTCTAATTGAGCAGCACGCCACCTTATTATAAATCATTATGACAAAAATAACTTTTGAGGGGAGAAATTCTAGAGACAATTGGACACATACCCCTTTGAGTACCTGCCCCTTAAGAATTCTTTGCACATCTCTGACTAGCAGAGTGTGTTTTCTGTCTGTATTTCTCAACCACCAGGCAAGTGAATTTTGAATGCCTCGCTCATCAGTATTTGCAGCCTTCCAGCAAGTTATGCATAACTTGCTCAGAATTTTTCCCAGGAAAAAAGCAGCAACCCTAATCCTTTTCAGCCTTAAAAAAAAAAAGACAAATGACATAATAATATTTTGGGAGATAATGTTTCTTATTTGCAGACAGATTCATATGAAGATTACTAAACACATGTGTTACATGTTAACACAAGAATCTAATGACCTTTGCCTGTATTGGGGACATGTATAATCATTTAGCATCAAATAAGGTAGCATACTCCAGGTACTCCTTTTTCCCCAAAATCCATAGACACACGGTTAGTATAACTTGATATCCAAACTAAATAAATAAATAAATAATGTCCATACATTGTGTGTGTGGATGTGTTGCACTGTGATATGCACATTAGACTGTAAACTCATGTGTAAACTGAAGCTCTGTTATTAGATGGCTAATAGAGATGAGCAAACTCTGGAAAAATTGCTTTACCAGTGATTTGGTGAAGCAGACCTCATTATTCATATTTCTTGGCATATGTTTGATTTGCACAGTGGTATAAGTGAACTAACAAAAAGTGGTCCAAAGGCCATTATCAGTACTCTTTCCAAAAGTGTGTAGTCTGATCTCTTGAAGCAGAAATCTCACACTTCAAACAAGCATTTTGTGACCCTCCTGCTCCTCAGAGCAGGAATTGAACAAAAAAAACTGAGTTTGCAGAATAAATGAATCACCACTTGAAGCAAATCAGCTGGATCAACTGCCAGCTTTTGCATCACATGATCATTAGTCCTATTGGTAAACTTGCTTTTGTTGAACAAATAAGGTTTGCAGGTCTAGAGTCCAGAAAATCCAGTTTTGTACACAGGGGGGCAGAATAACATGCATCAAGAGCTAATTGGTAAGAATCTAAGAAGTTCAAACAACAAGAAATGCAGATGATGTTTAATGAGATTATTATATAATATAGAGATGTTTCCAATACAACCAATAGGTAACCTTAAAAAAATATCCTTGCATCCAAGGTGGAACAATTTAAAGAACAGTTTTAGGAATGCAAATTTGATCATTAATCATTGATAGTAATGTTAAAGAACATCTTCCAATGTGTCTGAATTAACATAATGGTTCACTTTTTAATAGAACTAAATAGGGAGGACAACTTGTGTCTACCAACACCTGCAAATTGGCTAGTGTTTCTCAAGGAACTTCACTATGTGGTCTAATATATTTTATTTTGATCCTTGAAGGCAGTGCCTTTTGTTTCTTTGGTGCTTATTACCTTGGGCATAACTATGTGCTCATTACACCTATAGATTTATGTGATATATGGACTTCTTTAGTGAACGTCTGCTTTTTGAACCCTACTCTAACAAAGAATAACTTGACATGATGGGTGTATTTATCAAAGATTCATCAAACAATTTGTCCAGTATATATTCATCCCAAATATTTTTCTGTCGTCATTCTGCTGACATTCACTCTAATTATTATGCAGACAGCTGATGTTTAAATCAAATGTTGAAAGTTATTTTCCTATTTCTGGTCAAATCTTGTTAAATAGTGGGAATGCCCCTTTGTTTTATTTGCTAACATGCTCTACACAGTGGCAAAAATGCATTTATATACAGTTTTAGCTCTAGGAGGGTTGCATGCCATTTAAAAAGAAAGCATCCTAAGCTTTCCGTTTTGCGAGCAGGCTGTACCCGCTGTGAGAATGAGCTATGACAGGGCCATCACCATCTTCTCCCCAGACGAACATCTCTTCCAGGTGGAATAAGCCCAGGAGGCCGTGAAGAAAGGCTCCATGTCGGGCGGGGTACGAGGAAAGGAGATTGTGGTACTCGGAGTGAAGAAGAAGTCTGCGGCCAAACAATAGGATGAGAGGACGGTGCAGAAAATCTGCGCTCTGGATGACAACGTCTTCATGGCCTTCGCTGGTCTCACAGCCGATGCAAGAATAGTTATAAATCGAGCACGTGTAGAGTGTCAGAGCCACAGACTGACGGTGGAAGACCCAGTGACCGTGGAGTACATCACACGATACATTGCCAGTCTGAAACAGCGCTACACTCAGAACAACGGCCGCCGGCCTTTAGGTATATTTGCCCTGATTGTCGGCTTTGATTTCGATGGCACCCCTCATCTCTACCAGACAGATCCTTCAGGCACTCACCATGCATGGAAAGCCAATGCTATAGGCAGAGGGGCCAAGTCTGTGCGGGAGTTCCTGGTGAAACACTACACGGAGGAGGCTATTGAGACAGACGATTTGACCATTAAACTGGTCATTAAGGCACTTCTGGAAGCTAGTGGGACATTACCACTCATGAGAGGTGGGACATTACCACTCATGAGAGGTATCTCGTTGACGGT
>NW_017307390.1:56965-90840 GCF_000935625.1 Nanorana parkeri
TCACCTTTACACTAGAAATAAGCTATTGAAGTGCAGATCGTGAATTTTTATAAATTTAACTCGGAATACCTTAATTTTAACTTGGAATACCTTTGCAGTCTCTGTTTTAAACGAATATAATCGGTACAAGAGGTTATACCGTGCTCTGATTGGTTTAAGGGGCTAATGGTATGAACCTTTTGAGTTGATTGCTTTTGGAGACTGATTAAATTATTAGATTGCTTAATTACTCGGGGGTATATTTGAACTTGGTTGGAAACCCAGGGGAGATCTATTCACCTTTAGAAAACGTCAAGTGACGAAACGCGTCAAGGGGCAGATCTTTCTGACACGAACTGTTTAGCAGTGTGTCTGTTCTCAGTTGTTGGTCTGGCCGGCCGAAAAACTTTTTTAAACTTCTATGTGAACTGTTCATCCTAAATAAAAACTTTGTTTAATTATACTGCACTATGGAGGCTGTTCTCTCTCTTAAATCCCTTTTGAATCATCACCGAGACGGGAGATAAATATATAAGCAACTGGTGAGCGGAAGGAGCCGGGTTTTAACTGGACTCGGTGCAGCGCGACGGGCGAGGTTACCTGGGGTTATCCGCTACATTGCCGGGGAATCCTGCACATATCAGTGAGCTAAGGGACCGGAATTACAGCTATTGAGAGGAGCTTGCTGTCCATACACCATCTGGTGAGTAACCACCGCTTGGGGGGCTTCAGATCGGGTGAGGAAGAATTGTGGAACTCTCATCAGAACGCTCATATTGATTTTTATATAACTTATTTATTTTTTTCGTATATATATTTTTTGGTGCAGTTTGTGTTAGTTCACATCACGGACTGAAATTTCTGGAAGGACTTGTGTTTTTTCATTTTTCGTTTTTTCATTTTTTTCATTTTTTACATCTTTTTCATCCTTGTATCTGCAATACAATTTTGATTGTTACATTTGCTTCACTGTTTTCACTGCTATTTTGCACTTCTTCACATATTTATGAAATAATTTTATTGAATGGTTATTTAATTTTTTATAGTTCACTTCGATATACTTAGTTTCATGGTTTTTATAGTGTGATATCCTGTTACATTTATTCACTTATCTTATTGAGGAATGTAGCTTTCCTTTTGATTGTTTGCACATCAGCACTTTTTCAGTCCTTTATGGACACCTGTTTTTTGGTACTTTATATTCATATTGGTAGGTTTTTTTGAAGACTTATACACAGGGTTGTCACTCATGTTTTGATCCATATATATTCACATATTTTTATATTTATCTCAAACCTTTAGCGCTGTGACAACACTTTACACTTCTGGAAGTCGTTCAGTCTGGAGGCAAGAACATTGAACTAGCGGTTTTGAGGCGAGACCAGCCACTGAAGTGTAACGACCCATGAGGTTATATATTTGGACGCTCAACTGTGGAGTCTCCTAGTCTAATCCTAGTCAAGAGTAAGAACAAGCTTTTTCCAGCAATGTCAATAGTTGTCCATGGAATCTCTAAATTTTTGACATGTTAGATAAATGAGAAACAGGAGGTTTCCCTGCCTCACTGCTCAAGCACCATTTGAGCAGCAATGAGACATTTCCCATGCTGGGGACAGTTTAAAATTACCTGGGAATTCTGGGAAAAGGGTTCCCCCATGACATCACTGCCTATATTTGGTACTAATCCAGACATGGACAGTAATTTCATAAAACTGCCCAATTTGGCAAATCTGTTAGTGCTCACATTGGAGTTTGAGCACTGAGAAAGGAAGACTATATTCCTCCTTTCTCTCCCGTTCATTGAAGGACGCAGGGCAACAGATCGTAGATCATGAACGGTAGGGTATATCACCACCTGCAGGAGTAGGACGCTAGGCACATAACAAAAGATAAGACAGCCTTAGGGGCGGCCCCTGCTGGTGGCCCAACCCCCCACTTGCTGACAAGTCTTCAGTTTTTTGCCTAGCGTTAGTAAGGAAGTAAGGAGCAAAACATTTTTCTCTGAAGGCGGGCGCATCGGCGGATATCACCGTTCGTACGGCGGCTGCTACTCGAGGCCCCAGCTTTTGCGGCCTCCAGGCGGCCCCACCACCGCCATCTTGGATGAGGGCAAGTTGCCCTTTCTCTGCTGTCACTTCCGCCCGGGCTTCCTATCAGCCTCGGGCGGATGGGGAGTGTCTTCCTTTTCGGCCTGGGAACGCTGTAGAAGAAGGACACAGCGTGCAGCTCTCCTCCGCCTTGCGGAGTTAGACGGCTGGGCTGGGACAAGGACGCTGTCTCGGGTGCTCTCATGCATCTGGTCTTGGATTCAGCATTGGTCTCTCAGACTCAGACGGAGTGGGCAAAGATGTTGCATCAGGGTCTTGTGGAGGAGAATGTCTCTCCCGCTTTCGTGGATTTGGTGGACCAGTTGATGCAAGGCCTTCGGTATTTCTGCAACTCAGCCTTGGATGCGGCGCCCTTGGTGTCCAAGGTGTCGGTGTTGGCGGTGACGCTTCGGCGTTTACTTTGGCTCAAGTGCTGGTCGGCCGATCAGGCTTCCAAGAAGGCTCTACAGGAATTGCCCTTTACTGGGGACCGTCTGTTTGGTTCCACCTTGGATGAGATAATTAAAGATCTGACGGGGGGTAAGAGTACTTTCCCTCCCCAGGCCCGCAAGAAGGAGCAGCACCGGAAGCCTGGGCCTACTTTCCCCGCTCACAAGCGGCTTTTTCGACAATAAGTTTTTATTACGATTTTGCTCAACCTATGACACAAATACATCATAAATATGGCCATTCCAATATACAATATTCAAGACATTCAAACGGTTATATAGAGAGCTAGTTGTACATGAGACAAAATGCAGTTTAGGTAAACCGCGGAATAAACAGCAGGCACTATGCCTATATCATCTTGATATTCGGTCACATAGCTCTTCAGTAACAGGCCTTGAACCAACATGCAATGTTCAATGTGTCTTAGGTCTGAAGGGGATATGAGGGGTAAGAAGGAGAGGAATAGGAATTCCACAAGGGAGGTCAAGGGGGGTAGGGAGGGGTAAAACAGAAAAGAATACAAACAATCAGATATCTATAATAACTTGGCATTATATAATGAGGCAGTAAAAAGTAGGTTACTTTTCTATCAATCTAAGCAAACAGGTTACAGGGATAAGATTGGTTATCAATAGTGAGTACAGGCATACACTAGGAGGCTATAAGAAGGTATACGATTGGGGTACATAGTCTTACAGAGAAGTTTAAGCAAGATCCCAACACCGCTCAATTTGGCAAAACAGTTGTGGTACACCTACTATCTCGTATCCAACACTCCCACTTTCCAAAATAAACCTCAGTAAAGCTTGCGGTATACTGAGATGCCGCAGCTGAAGCGGATACCGACAATTATGTCTGGATCCGCCCAGCTGCGTGACTGACAGCTGGGTCTACCTATCTAGAGGCAGAGCCATCTGTACCCGCCCCCTCCCCCGTCCGTTCCGCCAGTCAGCGCTGGTGGATCGGAGCAGGGGGAATCCAGCCCCTCCCCTGTCACTGCATAGAGCCATGACAGGATCGAGAGGTGAGCGAACGCTGGTATGTGTTCGCTCACCTCCCGATCTACTAAGCCGACCTGTGACAGTCTCATTGTCACAGGTCGGCTAGAACTATGAGGTGAGTTAAAAGCACTCACCTCATAGTTCTCCTTTAAGGTGTGCTTTAGCAAAGAGGTACTCAAAATGGGTGTTGGTATTAATAATGTCAATCACCATATTTAATGTAGGAATCGTCTGTTGTTTCCACAGTCGGGCTATGGCCAGTCTGGCTGCAATAAATGTATGTGTCACAAAGACACGAGAGGGAAGAGGCCAGTCAGTAAGCCCCACTCCCAACAAAGCCATTTGCGGGTTGGCCCTGCAAGGAATGAGAGTAACCGCTTGAACAAATTGAAAAACAGAGACCCAGTATTGTTGGAGCAAAGGGCACTGCCACCAAATATGAGGAAGTGTACCCCTCTGACCACTCTGTCTTCAACAGAAGGGAGAGGTAGATGGGAAGATCTTGGCTAGTTTATGCGGAGTATAGTACCATTTGTGGAGTATCTTTTGGACAGATTGCCAGTGCGACAGGCATCTTGAAGCCTTTAGGGGCCAAACTATAGTTTGATGCCACTGCGTAGCCGATATGGTAAATCCCAATTCCTTTTCCCACCATTCCATGGCAGGAAGTTTTGATTCCTCCACAGGGGTAACTAGCAATTTATAGAAAAATGAGATACCCTTCATTTGTAGAGTAGTTCTAGTGAAAAAGGAGATAGTTTGTCGGTGGAGATCAGTAGCTCTCATCCGAGCTGAGGTCAGGAAATGTCTCACTCTGAGGTATTTATAAAAGTCTCTGGTGGTATGTTATACTGCCGGCTTAAAGATTCAAACGAGTCTAGAGTAGCGCCAGAGAATAGTTGATTAAGTCGGGTAATACCCAAAGCACTCCAATAAGAGACACCCAGATCATCCAGCACATGGTCCAATGTAGAGATAGGGATATTTTGAAGGGCATAACCATTAGAGAGTGGGGAAGTAGGGTCCAAAGAGGTACATACTATGGTAACAGCCGTGATTGTGTCCAGGTATGATTTCTCCTGAGAACGATTAAGTAAGCTAGTACACAGTAATAAGTGCAAATCCATAGAGACTTCTGCTTGTTCCAGGAGTTTCCAGGGTTGATTAGAGGAAGGGGACCACCAATGGCGGACTTGATCAAGTATCGTGGCTTTGTAATATTTAGCAACATCAGGGGCCCCAAGACCTCCATGGGATTTAGGGGTGTACAAGTTAGTTTTAGGCATTCTAGGTTTCTTACTATCCCATATAAAGGAATCAATGATGCCTTGCTGTGCTTTAAGTACGATGGCAACAATGTAATATCAACAGTTCGAAATATGTAGAGGATATGGGGAAGCACAAACATTTTTATCAAGGTAATTTTACCTGCCCATGTTGTTGGAGGGTGGCAGAGGTTTTTACATAGCATTTTAACCTTTGTAGCAGTGGGGTATAGTTTAGAAGGAAGAGATTCGAACTAGGTGATGTAACCTTAATGCCTTAGTGCGTTAGAAGTGTCTAAGGTTGCATCAAGAATGGCATTATAGTCTCCGCAAATCACTAAGTGCCCCTGACGCACAGGAGTAATCGTCCGGAGAAGGGAGTTGAGAAACTTTTTATGACCAGTGTTCGGTGTGTATAGATTTACCAAGGTCATTAAATGATTATTTAGCGTCGCCACCAGAACAATGTAGCTACCCTCCTGATCTATGATTAATTTATGTTGCTGAAAAGCAATTGTACGCTTTACCGCAATCATTACACCCTTCCTCTTCTTCTCAGCATTTGCAAAGAAGTAGTGGGAGAAATCTCTGTGTTTACAAGTTGGAGGTTTATCTTTATGAAAAGGAGTCTCCTGGACACAGAGAACATCACAATGGAGGGAGGCAGCTTCCTTCCATAGCATATTGCGCTTGTGTGGACTATTAAGTCCTTAAGCATTCATTGAGCTAATCTTCAAAGACATGAGAGACTCAGTAGATGATGCCTGGAGGAGTTGCTATTAGTGTATATATATATAAAAAAGAAACATTACTGTAAGGAGGTATTTTGATGCCATAAATCTTATACCTGTCAGTGAGTTGCATTACATCAGATAGAGTGTATAGCCTATCAACAAGTGCCCAGAACCTAGTTCTGGTTAATAGAAACAACCAAGTTATACAAGAAAAATAAAACATTATAACATAAAAGAAGAACAAACTAAAGCAATAATAGAACCTGTAGAACATCAATTGTGTGTGCATAGCACACAGAAGTTCTGGGGAACGAGGGTTCCAAACAATCAGCAGGAACGATATCTTGATTATGTACGGATTACACCTGTAGTTGGGAAGGTGCAACATTAGGTATCCAACTGGTTGCAAAGGAAAAGTCAGCGAGTCGACCAGTCTTTCGGAACACGCTGTGGCTGCTTGTGTGTGTTTGGTACCAGGGGGGTGGGAACATTTATGCTCCAGGAATGTAGAGCCTTGACCACCTCTTCTGGAGTCAGGAGGGGGATCTTTTTATTTTGATAGGAGACTATCCTCCGCATATTCCCTCCTCATCAGGGTGGTGGCAGGTGAGATGTCAGCAAAGAGTAATATGGTGGAATAAGGATCAGGAAGTGATTGCATTTGCTTGGCCATTAACATCACCTTTTCTTTCACATGAAAGAAGTGGATTCTGGCGATGATGTCTCTTGGAGTCGAAGCTGGCAGATGTTTAAATTTAAATAATCTGTGAGCCCTGTCGATGATTAGATCAGGCTGCGATTGTTGCGGGAGCAGTGTAGCTAGCAGGGCCTGTAGAAACGAAGGGAGGGCAACAGCATCAACTGATTCAGGAATCCCCCTGAACTTGATGTTGTTACGTCTAGATCTGTCTTCCAGATCCACCACTTTGTCTTGAAGTTGAATCAGGCGCTGTTGCTGGGCAGAATATGCCTCTACAAGGTCATTAAAAGCAGATGCATAATTACTCAAGTATGATTCAACTCGATCCGCGCGGTCTCCTAACTCAGACACCTGAGACATTAAGGAGTTTATTGATGACTTAAGGTCCTGCTGCAGCTGTGTGCATAATGATAGGAGCCTCATCTTAATAGAGGCCTCAGAGGCTGTATTAGAGGATGCAGGGAGCTCATCCAGGGAAGGCACAGTTTCAGTGGGGCCCTGTGAAACAGGGGAGAAAGTAGTAGACTGTTTCTTACTGACAAGGCATTTGGATTGTGGGGAGTGCAGCGGCGATGAGGCCGGCCGTTTGGAGAGCTCCTTCCCCTGGACAGGTGTGCCTGAAGTGCTCTGCTCCATGTCTGAGTCAGAGCCGGCAGCTGAGCGGGTGTCTAAGGCTGTTTTCCACCGTGAAGCAGCGGTGCCATTTTGTCTGCTGGTTGAGGGCGACATGGGATAGAAGTCTGTCAGTCTTCTGGGGCCTTTCTGTTTACTTTTGCCCCTGGACATAATGCCGATCAACGTCCACACCCGGCCGGGTGTGAAGAGGGATCGATCCGATACCTATATCGGCTGTGAGTAGCTTGGATTCAGGATACCGAAGTGCTGCTCCGGTTAATGCGACCATGTCTGTCCATTGCCTAGCAACCCCTCATCACAAGCGGCTTTTTCGCCGCCCTCCGACAAGGGTGGGATATGTAACAAGTCCTCCTCTTCCCAATCTTCCAAGCGTCCGTGGCAGCCTAAGTCTGCCAAGCCCGACGGCAAGCCCCAGTCCGCATGAAGGTCATGCCCCGCCTCTGGTTCTCCGACTCTTGGGTCCAGGAGCTGGTTTCTTCGGGCTACAAGATCGAATTTCTGTCCCGTCCGGGGAACCTGTTCTTCCCGTCCAACACGCGACTCTCTCCTCTGCAGTTGGCGGATCTCCGTCGCACTGTGGCGCACCTTTTGTCCCAGGGGGTGATCGTGCCGGTTCCGCCTTCGGATAGGTTCACAGGGTTTTATTCAAACCTATTTACCGTGCCCAAGAAAGCGGAGGTTCGGCCCATCCTGCACCTCAAACGCTTGAACACCTTTGTGCAGGTCCGTCGGTTCCGGATGGAGTCGATCCGGTCCGTGGTGGCCTGGCTTCGTCAGGGGGATTTGCTGGCCTCCATCGACATCAAGGATGCCTACCTTCATGTGCCTGTTTACTGGTCTCATCAGCGGTATCTTCATTTCTCGGTGGGGGAGGAGCATTTTCAATTTGTGGCGCTGCCTCTCGGGCTGGCGTCGGCCCCGCGGGTGTTCACCAAGGTGCTTGCCCCGATTCTGGCGCTGTTGCGTTGTCGGGGGTTTCGATCGTGGGTTACCTGGACGATCTGCTTCTGCGGGTGGAGTCGCACTCCTCGATGGTGATGGCTCTGGAGGTCACAGTGCGGTCCTTGGAGGAGTTCGGTTGGCTCCTGAACCTCCGGAAGTCTTGCTTGGTGCCTTCCCCACGCCTGGAGTATCTGGGCCTGGTTCTGGACACTGTCGCGGCCCAGGTTTTTTTCCCTCGGGACAAGCTCCTGAAACTCTGTTCCAAAGTCCGGCTACTGCGGACTCGCCGGTGGTCGCCCATTCGCTCTTGCATGCAGGTCCTTGGTCTCATGGTGGCCTCTTTGCACAACACCACACCAGGACTCTGCAGAGGAACATCCTGGTACAGTGGGACAAGTCCCCCCTGTCCTTGGACAGGGGGATTCGGGTGTCTCGGGAGTCGAGGGCCTCCCTGCGGGGGTGGCTTCACTCTCCAGCCTTTGGGGCTGGGGTGGAGTCCTGGGCTCCTTGACCGCACAGGGTTGTTGGTCATCGGAGGAGTCTCTTCTGTCAATAAATGTGTTGGAACTTCGGGCGATTCGCCTTTCCCTCCTTCATTGGTCGACCCGGCTTCAGGATCTGGCGTTTCGGGTCCAGTCGGACAACGCCACCGCTGTGGCGTACATCAACCACCAGGGCGGCACAAAAAGCGTGGCCGCAGGTCGGGAGATGTTCAGGATTCTCTCCTGGGCGGAGAATCGGGTTCTGGCCCTCTCGGTGGTCTACATACCGGGGGTGGACAATTGGCAGGCCGACTACCTCAGTCGGCAGTCAGTGGACCCGGCAGAGTGGTCACTGCACCCGGAAGTTTTTCAACAGCTCTGTCTTCACTGGGGGACACCGGAGATGGATCTTCTGGCGTCTCGGTTTAACCGGAAGGTGGACAGATTCATGGCCCGGGCTCTGGATGCCCTGGTGGCTCCTTGGGATCATTACTGTCTGATTTATGCATTCCCTACTGTGTATCTGTTGCCTCGGCTTCTTCGCCGGATAGCAACCAAGGGTGTCACCGTCGTCCTCGTGGCCCCGGACTGGCCTCGGAGGGCATAGTACGCAGATGTGGTTCAGCTGGTGGTGGACGCATCGTGGCGGCTGCCTCTGCGTCCCGATCTTCTGTCCCAGGGACCTGTGTTCCATCCTTCTTTACATTCGTTGGCTTTGACGGCGTGGCTGTTGAGAGCCAGGTCCTGAAGGACCAGGGGTTGTCCGATGCGGTAATTTCCACGATGCTTAGGGCGTGCAAAGCGGTTTCTCGTAAGATTTACCATCGCACATGGAGGGCCTATTTTGCCTTGTGTGGGGCTGGGGCCCTGTCCCCACGCTTGTTATCCATCAGCAGACTTCTTGCATTCTTGCAGCACGGGGTGGCTCAAGGGCTGGCCTTGAGCACTGTGAAGGGCCAAATATCTACATTGGCCTTGCTTTTCCAGCGCCCTTTGGCGTCTAATGCTCTGGTTTGCACCCTTGTTCAGGGGGTGACGCACATTGCTCCCCCTGTCCGCTCGCCTTTGGCACCGTGGGATTTGAATCTGGTGCTTTCGGTGTTGCAGGAATCTCCGTTTGAACCTCTTTGGGAGATTCCACTTCTGTCCTTGTCCCAAAAGGTGGCCTTTTTGGTAGCCATCACTTCTGTGCAGCGGGTGTCGGAGTTGGCTGCCTTGTCTTGCAAGTCTCCGTTGCTGGTGTTGCATAGGGACAAGGTGGTTCTCCGCCCTAGGCCGGCTTTCCTGCCTAAGGTTGTGTCAGCATTCCATCTGAATGAGGACATTGTCTTACCTTCCCTGTCTCTGAAGCCGGTTCATAGGAAGGAACGTGCGCTCCACTGTTTGAATGTGGTGCGCACTCTCAGTGTTTATTTGGAAGCTACCGCTTCTTTCCGCGAGACCGACTCCTTGTTCGTGCTCACGGAGGGCCCTCGTAAGGGCCGGGCTGCTTCGGCGGCTACCATCTCTTGGTAGATTCGCAAGGTTGTTATTCAGGCGTACGCCGTTAAGGGGCATGAGCCTCCTTTCCCTGTCACTGCCCATTCTACTAGGGCTGTTGGGGCTTCCTGGGCCTTCCGCCATGGGGCCTCAGTTTCTCAGGTTTGTAAGGCCGCTACATGGTCTTTTGTTCACACCTTTGTTAAGTTTTACAAGGTGGATGTTTTGGCATCGGCGGATGCTGGTTTGGGGCGCAAAGTGTTGCAGGCGGCTCTTTGAGGGGTCTTTTGGGTGTTTGGTTGTTGTTGCCCATCCCTCCGTGTGTACTGCTTGGTGAATTCCCTACCATTCAGGATCTACGATCTGTTGCCCTGTGTCCTTCAATGAACGGGAGAGAAAATAGGATTTTTGTACTCACCGTAAAATCCTTTTCTCTCCGTTCATTGAAGGACACAGGTCCCACCCTTTTTTGTGGGGTGTGCACTCCTAACGGCTTGTTACTTACTGGAGACTTGTCAGCAAGTGGGGGGTTGGGCCACCAGCAGGGGCCACCCCTAGGCTGTCTTGTCTTTTGTTATGTGCGTAGCATCCTACTCCTGCAGGTGGCGATATACCTTACCATTCAGGATCTACGATCTGTTGCCCTGTGTCCTTCAATCAAAGGAGAGAAAAGGATTTTACGGTGAGTACAAAAATCCTATTTTCTCTCACCTGTTGTTAATGTATCAGACACTGTGGGACATCTTGGCACTGGAACCTGGAAAGGTAAATATTATTTAAAAAGTATTATTTTGTGTGGTGTGTTTTTGTTCCTAAATTTCAATTACCACTTACTACACTTCAGTGGACTGGTTAGGAGAGAGGTCTGAGTGACCCCAAAAACCAGGTCATCACCTATTTGCCATACAATGAGAATGGGTAGTTCTCATAAATGAGAAAATCCACAGCCCAAAATACACATTTGCCCACTTCAAACCACTGAATAGATTAAATATTAGGCAAGGTGAAAAATGGATGACTGTTTGGAGAATATCAAAACAAATCTATATTTACTGAGTGCAAAATAGGATGAATATTACATTAAAAACACTTTCCCAATGAATAACAGATGATGGGCAAATCTTGTTTGATAAAGTTATGCCATGAGCAGATCTTGGTTGATGCAATTTTTGATGAACAAATGTTGTTTGAAAAGGAGCAAAAAAACACTGTGATAAATACAGTAATACCTTGGTTTACAAGTAACTTGGTTTGAGAGCGTTTTGCAAGACAAGCAAACATTTCTGAAAAAGTTTGCCTTGATATACAAGCAATGTCTTGCAATAAGAGCAAAATTCTGTAGAAAAGCGCCACCCGAATAAGGCTGTAGCAGTGCGAGCGATGAGTCTGTTTAACGACAATGCAATGTCACATTGGATAGATTCCTTGTTAAGGTTTCACGAAATGAAAAAGATTCCATTGAGCCGAGAGATCGCAGTGATTCCGTTAGTGTTAGTGAAAGTCGTCCTGCACAATAATCCTCCTCTCTCTTGTCCCTCTCACACCGGCCACAAAGGTATCTGTAATTGGTTTATTTTTCTTTATATTTTGTACAGTATTATATTACAGTATAGTATTGTAATCATTTTATATGAATATTTTTGGGCTGTGGAACGAATCATCTGAATTTCCATTATTTCCTATGAGGAAATTTGCTTTGATATACAAGCGCTTTGGATTACATGCATGCTGCCGGAACGAATTATGCTCGTAAACCAAGGTATTACTGTAGAGTGAATGTGAAAAATAGACTGCAGAATGGGTGAATCTTGAGCAAAAGTTGTGTAAATCTCAGGCTAAAATAATGACAACTATATCCTTATAACATAATCTGTTTAATTTTTCTTGACCCTGAATTCTTTCAGAATGTATAGTAAATTGCCACCTTCTGGGACTAACAACTTGAGAGATGGATGGAACACAAAATCAAGTAAATGTGGCAACTTCATAAAGAAAAACTATGATGTGTTGGACTGCACTGATATAGGTAATCTGAACTATCATGTTTGTGTCAAAGGTACATAGGACAGAAATTTATGGGAAATCTCTTCCACAAGGATGCAGACAAAAACAAACAAATTATTAGTAGATTTTTAACAGAGTGAGGAAGGTTTAGAACTTTATTGTTGTCTGTGCCTTCCTACCACAGTACCATTTCCCCTATTTCTTGTATAAATGTAACAGGAAAAGAAAGTAAGGGGGGAAAAAAAAATCACACCAATGGGAACACAGACAGAAAAATATACTGATAAAAAAATTGGATTGAGTTAGGCTTTATCTTGGTCTGAAAATACAGGATTATATTTTTACACATTCTGAAATATACTAGCATTTGCTTCTCTCTCATTTTTTAATTGAATAACCATTACTCTAAAGTCTGATCACAATCCTTTAACCTCTTGCCGTCCGCCCGTTGTAAAAAAACGGACGGACGGCACTGCAGCATTGGCGGGTTGTCGTCTCCAGACGGCATTTTTTTCTGCTCGCGCGCGCCCCCTAGCGGGCACGCACGGGCAGAAAAGGCCCGACCATTGCACACACCCGTTACCGGGTGTTTCACATAAGTAAGGATAAACAGGGCGGCGCAAATAAAGAGAGTACAGTAATATTACACTCTATTAGATATGGAGAGGAATCCAAAATGGTGTCACTGGAAATGCCGTCACCAGAAGTAATGTTACTGGAAGTACTATTACCAGAAGTGACATCACCAGAAGTTTTATCATCAAACGGCACCAAAATAGGAGCCTATATAAAGGAGCTGCACCATCTGGCCTGTGCTAGTTTGTTTTCTTGGTGATGGCACAAAGGCACTAGCACTTTTGTGTTGGCACACTTTGCACAGACCCCTGATGAAGCCCAAATAGAAAATTAGGTACCACTCTCTAAAATGAAATAGGTGATAAAGGAAAGTGGAAAAAAAGTTTAATAAATTTAAAAGATTTTAATAGAGTAAATAAAGGTAAAATTTTATATGACTTTAAGGGGAGGATGCACAGGAAGCAATGTGCGTCATACTGTGAAAATAGTTGGACTTTGATTTAATAGAATAAATATATATAT
This sequence comes from Nanorana parkeri, assembly GCF_000935625.1. NCBI lineage: Eukaryota > Metazoa > Chordata > Amphibia > Anura > Dicroglossidae > Nanorana > Nanorana parkeri. The sequence goes on from NW_017307390.1 coordinate 69,823, forward strand.
ATTTTTAAAGAATTTTTTTGTGAGAATTTATCATACAAAAAGCAGTAAAAGCTATAGATCTGATGCTTAAATAACCTTGATATGTTGAAGTTATATGGACTATATCTGGAATCCCTGTACTGGTCTAGAAGAAAATACCTATGCTTTTACCCAAAATCATGTGTGCACACAATTAAATAATTGGAGTGTGGAATTCAGATCTCATTTAGTTCTTGTTTACTAAACAGTTTATAAATCAGTTTATAAAATGGAAAAAGACTTGCAATGGACCCATGCCACTTGTTATAATTTGGCCCAAAAAGCAAGAAAGGTATTAGTTTAAAAACTCCTAAAAATACTCTCACCATAATTTAGAGAAATGTTTACTCATTGGTTATATCATCGTACACACAGGATAACATTTATGATGCTTTCAGGAAATTATCCTCAAAAGCTTTACTTGATCCTGAGCCAACTTCCTTTATGAAGTATGACCATTTTTTACCTAATAACCAATTTGTTCAACTAACTAATCAAGTATACAGCAAATTCAATAAACATATAGAGAAGGAAGAAACTCAAGGCAGTGAAAGCTCCAGACATCGTTTCTTTTATAAATATATATTTATTTTTCACAGGACTGGCTGTGTTAGTTAAGTTCACATAACTCTAACTGTAATCTCCAAACCACAAAGGGACCCACTGGTGGCTACTTTACAACACAGGGACCATGGGCAACAAAAGTAGCCACCCTCCAGAAGGAAAGACAGTGTCATCACAAATTCAGAGATGATTTGAGGATCTACAACTGAGTGATGCACACATGAGCTACATTTCTGTTAATAGTTACGATACTTGAGTGCATTTTTAAGATTTAACTCCTGAGTTTAGTGTCACGTTAAACTCCCCTCTTCACTCATTTATATAAGAAGTAAAACTAGCCATGTCTTATCACAAATGTTGCTCACCTTGACCAATGGACCACTTTAAAACTTTATCTGCAACAGCCCAAACATTATCAGATTTAAAATGAGGACAGAAAAGAAAACCTCTTTTTATTGACAATATGCTTCTGTTACTTCCAAATCCATACCTGTTATTATCAGACCTGCTGAAAGTTATTAATACTTGAATACAGGAGTTTAAGTTGAACAAATACAAATCTGAAGCCCTAGGCTTGTGACATTCCATGCTTCACCAAACTTTCCTGGCTTTGAAAGTTCATTGTCAGAATCAAAATAAATTAGATATCTTCATAAGTTGAAAAAAACATTAACTAATAAACCACATACATTATTGATTTGAAAACTAACTAAAGCTGAACTTGGACAAGTTGATCTCCCCAACCATTTTCTGGAATGGCATGATTCATGCAGTAAAAATAGTAACTCTTCTTAGAATGCCATACTTAAATTCATATGGAAATACACAAAAACCCAGAATATTGATACAATATACTCTTTGAGGGCCTTATAATACCCAATATGTAGCTTAGTTAACAGTAGTAAATGCATACCTTCAAGAATCCCACACAGACCAAATTGAATTGTTTAAAGGTGCCTCTATTATGGGGAGCACAACTCCCTAACAGTTACTTTACAAAAACAAAGCCTGTTATGTCACCATTCCTTGCTATTTTGTTAAAAAATGCAGTTTAAATGATTTTCAGTCTTAACCCTCTGCCTTAATCAATATTTTATTAAACATAGGGGTCTATTCACAAAGCTGCCAAGGGCAGTGAATGACCGATCAGAAGTGAAGTGAGCCGAACAATGTTCGGCTATTCACTTCAGGCTGGTACGGCTGATTTCAGCCTTACATCGGCTGAAATCAGCCGTACATCGGCTTGCTTCGTGTGGCTTCGGATCAGCCGAACATGCTCAGCATGTTCGGCTGACCCGAAGTGCAGAAGGAGTTCGACTCAGCCGATCCAACATCTGGATCGGCTGAGCCGAACCTCCGGCAGGCTTCACACTGCTGTTCGGGCTATTCTGAAAGATCCCGAACAGCAGTGAGAGAATAGCCGAATGCCGCCGACCAGGACTGTACTGTCATAACTTTCAATGGTTCATATGGAAAGACTTCCCAACCCTTTACTACACGTTGGACTACAATGCTTTAACGTAATAGTGCTGAGAGATACTAAAGTAAATCCCTTATCTTTTGGGGGTACCTGTCTATTATTCCTGCTGGAACATGGGATAATTTTCAGTCTTTACACTATAATAACCAAGCCTTTTTATGGCAAATTAGATGTTATGCCCAATACACTCCTAGATGGAAATATTGCTGTACAACCATGAGCATAGATAGCAATCAGGTGTGACCTCAATGGAATATGCTATCAAAATTGTTCCCTTGACTCATCTGGTACCTGCCGTCTTAAATAAAATATACTGTGATGTTTTCCTGCATTATTTTATAGGATGTTCATGACAGACAGGGCATAACAGGCTCCATATGGTGGCATTTTCCAGTTGTTTTTTTAATATATGGAGCCAAATCCTATTGAAACAAACTATTTTTCTCCCACCCATATCCCTTTTTAGAAGATAAACGCCCTAAATACATTAACATGGTTATTCACAAAAGGGTGAAGTGTTTGGAGAAGGCTGGAGAAGTGAACAACCTAGGACAACATAGCTGAACTTGGAAGTGAGCTGAATTGGAGATTTTGTTCCCAAATCAGCTATTTTGGCCTTCTCCAAACACTTCAGCCTGCTGTATTCATGTAGACATCTAATGAAAGACAGCTTCTATGATAAAGTGTATGATATCCCTTTATATGATGAAAAGCATACAAGCATTCAGCACAGCTTCTTAAACGTCCATATTAATAACTTCCTTAAAAAATACCTCTTAAATGCTGTTTCAAAAGGGTGGAGGTAGAAAGTCTTGTCCTGATGATTGGCTGTTTCTGTTAATAAGACTAGTGAAGCACCGCTCTATCAATTCAGGCCATGCATAGCTCGGAAGTGGCGTGTCAGCATGTGATATCACAGGCTGACTACAGGAGCACAAGCACTAGAACAGAGTTCTGTAGGTCCCAAGGCTAGATGCAAGGATGCAACCTGACCACACTAACATGGATCTATTTCAGTGGTCAGGGTCAGAGGCGGCTCTTTAATTAGGCAAATTAGGCGGTCGCCTTAGGCCTCGCGCTCTCGAGGACCTCGCAGCCGCCTAATTTGCCCTGCTGTCACATTACCTCACAGCCAGGTAATGTCATGAGCTCTTAGCCCTGTCGCTGTCAAACGGAGACTCTCCGTTTGACAGCGACAGGGCTGAGAGCTTATCTGTTTACTCGGTCCGTCCATTCGGCCAATGGTCCTCTGGAGGTCCGCCCACCAGCCACTGGGAAGCCATCTCACCCCTCCCATCCACCACCAGTTGAATCTGGCTGGGAGGGCGGAGTTGAATCTGGCTGAGAAGGTGGATAGTCAGGGGCAGATGGACGGAGACGTAGTCAGCAACGGCTTGCATGCTCCCGCCCGTGAGACGCTCCCGCCCGTGAGACGCTCCCACCCACGAGACGCTCCCTGCACAGTCCTGGTAAGAGCCAGCCTCCACAGGCTACAGCAATGGTGAGAGCCCTAAGGGTAGCAGGGCTCTGTGGAGTCTCACCAGGGCTCTGGGGGGTCTCACCAGGGGACTGTGGGGTCTAACAAGGCTGGTTAGATCCCACAAAGCCCTGGTGAGACCCCACAGAGCCCTGCTACCCTGGTGAGACCCCCTCGGAGCACTGGTGAGACCCCACAGAGCCCTGGTACCAGGCCCTGGTGTTCAGTTCTTGATCAATAGATCCGACATGTGACAGCTGCAGTGTCACACATCGGCTCTAACTGTGGGGATCAGTGCATTTCACTCTCCCCAAAGTTCTCCTTTAATAATAAAATATCTGCATTAAAAAAAAAAAATTGTTTGAAAAAGAAATCTGAAGCAGGTTAGTTTGAAACATTTAAAACACTGGCCACAGCACACTCAGAGAACCTGCTCATGTTTCGCAGATCCAGACCAGGCTCTCAGAATTCTTCTCACTTAATGAAGGCACTTGCTCCTCCCCGATGATGCTGTGGGAGGCGCACAAGAGCGTCATTAGAGGCGAGTTCATTCGTATCCAAGCCCTCCTTCACAAAAGACGCAAAACCGCGGGGCTTCCTTACTTGCCCCTATAGTCTCCCTGTAGGAACTGCACAAATGATCTTTGGCTTTGCAGCACTTATCGTATTTGACTCAGGCGGGCAACGAGCTCCTTCAACACCTCCAGGAAACTACAAAAAAGGCTTTTATAGCCCGTAGTAAAATCTACTACGAACATGGTAGCATGTCAGGCAAATTTCTGGCGTGGGCATTGAAACGCCAGACGGCCTCTCGCACCGTATCCCTAATCATTGATGCGGTGGGCACAAAACATCTAGACACGCCTCACATTGCCTCTCAATTCCGGTCCTACTACAAAAGCCTCTATGGCCTTACCTCCCAAAACCCCTCTTTGTCAGCTCCGACTGCTAGATCCGAGCTGATTGAGACCATCCTATCCGAACATAGCACCCCTCCCCTGAACGAGCGGAACTAGAAGCCCCGTTCACACCCCAGGAAGTATTGTCAGCTATTTCTTAAATTAAACCAGGGAAAAGCCCTGGCCCTGACGGCTTCACATCTCTCTACTACAAGACCTTTTCGGAATGCTTAATCCCCCACTTTCTGTCGGCCTTTGAGTTTGACTTGCATCCTCGGCAAGCCCATGGCTCTGACCACCTTCTGGAAGCACACATAGTCGTTATACTGAAACCCGGGAAAGATGCATCTTTCTGTGCAAGCTACCGCCCCATTTCCCTCATCAACCTTGATGTTAAGATCCACGCCAAAATACTTGCCAATCGCCTAGCCATCCTTGTCCCAGGCCTGGTAGATGGTGACCAGGTGGGCTTTGCCCCAGGGAGGGAGGCGAGAGATAACACCACCAAAGCTCTGGGTCTTCATCATTGGATCAGGAGCAGGGGCGGAGAGGGCTTCTTTCTATCCACCGATGTAGAGAAGGCCTTCGACAGAGTGGCGTGGGACTATCTTTTTGCATCTCTGCGCCACCTTGGGTTGGGACCCCGCATGCTAGATCGCATAGCCTTGTTATACCACAAGCCCATTGTCAAAATCCGCGTGAACGGCTCTCTGTCGGAGGCCCTCCCTATCCTCAATGGCACAAGGCAATGGTGCCCGATATCGGCGCTGCTCTTTATATTGGCACTGGAACCTTTCCTCCGACGAATCTGCTCTGACCCCAACATACACAGGTTCCCAACACCCTGTGAGGAGTTCAAAGTGGCCGCATTCGCGGATGACCTGCTCTTTTTTCAACACAGCCCAGGATATCCCTCCCTAACCTCTTGGCTGCATTCCGGGAATGCATCAATCTCATTCTTTAAAATTAACTTTACTAAATCGGCAGCGCTTAATGTCTCCCTCCCGATTGACCTGGTCCAATTTTGCAAAACAAACTTCCCCTTTACCTGGGCAGATTCAGCCATCACCTATTTGGGTATTGAACTACCTACTGATTTAAGGATTCTTTACTCCCTTAATGTTGTCACCCAACTTCCCCGATTATGATTGGATCTGAATGAGTGGAACAACTTGGCCGAGCGGCCATTATTAAAATGACTGTTCTGCCCAGACTTTTATACCTGTTCCAGACCATACCCATTGCTCTTCCTAAAGCCTTTTTCTCCTCGGTTAATGCGCTGCTCCGCACCTTTCTCTGGAACGACAAAGCACCGCGGATCGGGCTTGTGACCCTTACCCGCTCTAAATCAGACGGAGGTATAGGTTTCCCCCACATACAAAACTACTACCGGGCATGCCATCTGTCACGCATCGTAGATTGGTCTCGGCATGGCTCCTTTAAGGAATGGGTACAAGTTGAAGAACTCAACGATATACCTCAAAGATATACCGATCGGCTCTTGGCCATGGATCCAGCGTTGGTCCCTCCCTTCCCAAATACTTACTCACCCTGCGGCGGGCACCTCTCTGCATCTCTTTCATGAGATCTGTAAATGTACAGATATCTCATCGAATCCCAGTCCCATCACTCCGGTACGCATGAATCCTGTCTTCCCTCCTGGTCTCCGTTCCTCGTTCCTTCACCATTGGTCACCCGAAGATAATCTAATCGCAAAAACGTTCTTTGACCGCCAAGGACTATTTCAAACACTTGCAGATTTAAACTCTGGATCACCGACCAGACCCTTGCCATTATGGACTTACCTACAACTTCGCCATTTCCTTAACGCAACCAGCGTCAGACACCATTACGTACGAACTCTCACCCCATTCGAACAGCTTTGTACCCGATCCGGCCAAGCTACAAGAACGATTTCGGAGACCTATTCTCTGTTGTCTAAATCTTCCTCAACCCAGCCTATCCCCTCCACTAAAGTCTGGGGGGAAGATTTATCCGTAAACCTGACCCCACAAAACAGGGAGAGGATGAATGTCTTAATGTTGTCGAGCTCTTCCAATGTCCAAATTCAAGAAACTAACTATAAAATCCGTTCAAGATGGTATAAAACCACAGAGATACTACATCGCATCTTCCCGGACACGCCAGATATGTTGGCGGTGCTCTCAGGAAGTGGGCACGCTTCTCCACCTTTGGTGATCTTGCCCCCTCATTTCCCCCTTCTGGACAGAGGTCCACGCACTCATACGAGCTATAACAGGGGTCTCGCTAGAGTTCTCAGCAGTCTTCCTTTTATTATACCACTTTGCTGACTCCCACCTCATCTCCAAGAAATCTCTGCCACTCCATCTACTGAACGTGGCAAAAACTGTGATCCCTAGACACTGGAAAACGACTCACCCCCCGACCATAAGAGAATGGTTGTCGCGCATAGATGCAGTGGCGCAGATGGAGGAACTCATCTCTGGGGATAAAGAAGACATGCCCCGGTTCCTGAAAACTCGGGGCGGCTTGGTACTTGTTCAAGGACACAGATACTTACGCGGCTCTCATACACAGTGCTCCTCTTCCTTTCTCTTCATAATATCTGGTCCCCCCAGCCTCTTCCCTCCCTATCATCACCCCCCATATCTCCCTTTTTCTTTTCTAGCTTCTCCTCCCCCTGACTTTCCTCTCCTCTCTCTTGAATCCCTCCGGACGCTGGCTACATCACCTTTCTGTTGCTCTTCTTATGTCTGCTTCCTCTATAGAAAGAACCTTGCTACCCATATGCAGCATTAACATCCTGCTATGCCTCTGACATGGATAAGGGCAGTCCCCTTTTTCGTAGCCACATCTCCCTCAGATAAGGTACACCTCAATGCAACTTTCTAGCAGCATTTGAACCTGACCGCTGCATATGCCTCACTTATACCTTTCCGAGTTGGATAATGGGACTTCCTGGATCGTTTAGTGTATGGTTCGTTCCCTGGGCTCCCCCCAATCCCATTTACAGCATTAATTCCATGTTGTGACCATTTCCATGTTCTTCTCTGTACGATTAATGCTTGTAAGCCTCTTACTTTATCACAAATAAAGACATTTTCTTGTGAAAATGTCACTGGCCACAGACCTTATTTAAAATAATATTTCCATTGAACCAGACATAAAGAGATAATTAATCAAGCACATAACACAGCTGTCCGCTGAAAGCTATTTCCCTCTTACAATGAAATATTGAACACTATACGTGAATAGTTACCTTTTCTCAATGCCTTAAAATAAGTGAATTTTAACAATAAAGAATGTATTAATATATCTTGTAGCATTTCACTCCTGGAACAATTTCATACTGTTCCCTGTGTCCTTCTTCTGGGCTAATAGTGTATCTTAGAATATTTCCCAAATATAGCAGGTAAAGCAGCAGGCAAGCTCTTAATATGTTTAACATACATGAATGTGGATTTCCCAAATATTGTGACAGAAAAACTAAAAAAAAATAATAGATTCAATGCTTTTACATTTGCTGTCAGCTGTCACCTGTGATACCAAATTACAGTAATATATATGTGGAAAATGTGTATGAACAGGTTCCCTATTAACTTTGAGGAGTTGAACATATTTTGGAACATCTACATGTATGAATGCATGCAGTTATTAGATGAGTAAGAAGGGAATTTACATTTTAAAAAAGATTTTGAGCCTCTTAATTCTTAGGGGCTACCTGAGCTCTGAGATGTAGCTCACCGGCTCCTTTGGCCAAAATGGATTAAGAACCACAGTTCAAAACACTTCAACCTAGAGAAGCTGCAATCTCTCCCAGCTCACCCCCAGCACAAAACATGTAGTTACAAAACAAAAAAATGTAGTCAAGTGAAAAGTCAGGCCAGTTCTTCAAAAACATATTTTTTTAGTTGCATGTAGCCACTTATTTAACATGCTAAAATCCTGTCATCTCGTGAAAATGGCTGTGGTACGATTTTTTAAAACACTAGATTGGCAGTCTTAAGTTTGAAAATAACATTTATTTATTTACTTTTGATTTTAATGTATTTGTTTTATTATATGCTACATCTAAATTCTGTATGATTAGCATCTCCTTTTTTTCTTTTCTATTGTGCAGTGTTTTTAAATTGTTTTGAGAAAAAGTGCTTTATAAATAAAGATTATTATTATTATTAGATCTCCTAATTCTTTGAAATAAATGGACCTCTCATTTTCCTTAAACTTTGTTATTAATACAATGAGTTTTTCCACTGGATCTCCCAACAATGCCACACTCAAGCACCAGAAATGATACATTGTTCAGCATAGTGTTGGCAATGGATTTCCCTTTTTTTTCTCTAAAATTAGAATACTCTATCACTAGTAACTCCTTGGCTTTCACTGCACTCCTATTATTCTCAGTGCAGCAGTCTTCACCTGGATCCTAGGGTATATATTTTGCGGTAGAATGGTTCTATACAGTGTTAAATCCAGACAACTGGATACTAGATTTGACTATCTCCATCCACCTTTTCACTGGGCCTAGTAGAGCTCAGTAAACTATAGGGACAGTGAATTATACTCATCCCCATAATGGAGCTGTTACACATCGGTTCTATTGTGGGGTCCTAATTTAGCTGGCATGTTTAGTTACAGCATGCCAAGTTCCAAATACAGTCATTCAAAACCTGCTTCCATTCTTTAATACCTTAAAACCAGCATATAACAACAAAAACAAAGTTTGGGAAAGTAGGCTATATACCACTCATGCACCACACTTTTGAAAGCTGATGTTTCACTGGCCTGGCCAGGCCTGGCTTCTTCCTAATGGGGAGAGGGAATCCTAAAAATCTAAGTTTTATACTCCGATTAACCAATAATAACATTATACTGTATGTTTAATGAATTTGACTGTTTATTATTTTTAATTATCATTAAGGCCAATTCCAAGCTATATTTTTCTGAAGTGATCCCCCTGGAGGTAAAGTAAAACACAGCTCAGGATGCAATACTAATCTCTTCTCAGACACTATTGACGAATGCACTAATCCCTTTCTGACAGTAAATGTCCAGAGGACATACTGTACACAAACCTGGTGCAGGGCATCATGTACACAAACCTTGATGGGAATATCCACAGCACCCTGCACTACTAGTGAAATGATGCAGAGAGTGATGCTGACACTATCAAATACTCAAATGATATGCACCTGTCACATGCGGGTGCGGAAAAATTGGGTCTTGGTCGTTGGTGGAGCACGACACCTAGAACACTACTTTAAGATGGCGTAATAATCGCCCACACGGTTAGGCAGCCGTGGAAGTCTTCCGAATCCAGAGACCCCCGATCTATTCGGTGATAACAGCATCAGGGGATTGATAGCTGCTGATCTAGGACTGATTCATTTTTATACATGTCAGCCGGTCAACAGAGTCTGTGGATAAACGCACTCTTTTGTCTGTCACAAAACCTCCAGCAGCACTGAACGTCCTTTCCGAAAGCATGCTGGATGCAGGGCAGCCCAGTAGCTCCATGGCATATTGGCTAAGTTCTGGTCAGTGATCCATTCTCAAGACCCAGTAAGCCAGTGGATCGTCTGCTGGAAAGCTATCCTGGTCTGTTCTTGTCCCTAGGTAATCCTGCACCATATGATGGCGATGGGTGCCTAAAGTTAACATCCCTGGTCGCCGAGGACTGAAAAAAATTGCGGAAGGCATCAGTCAGGCGGCCCCCTTCTCCACTGCTCTTTCTTTGACCAACCGAAGCCTCAGAAGCACCTCTGTTATCACTTGGTAACCTACCGGTGTACACAAGTTTCTCTTCAGAGTGACCTCCAGTTGTTTCATCCTGTGCTCCCTCTGTGAGGGCCGGATGAGCTCTGCAACCTTATGCTTGTATCGTGGATCAAGAAGGGTTGCCAACCAGTAATGATCCTTCTCTTTGATAGCACGAATCCTGGGGTCCTTTAGCAGGCTTTGCAAGATAAGGCAGCCCATGCAGCGTAAGTTGGAGGAGGCATTAGATTCTGAGTCTTCAGGGTCACTGAGGATGACACTATCGTGCACTACCTCCTCCCAGCGACGTACTACTCCTTGAGTTTCCAGAGACAGAAAACCCTCCCTTAAAGAATACCTTATGACATCCTCACCTTCAATGCCCCCACGGCTGACATAATCCTCCTCCTCTTGTGTGATCTGTGGACCCGCAGGAATAGTGTCTGCATAAAGGGGGCCATTAGAGCTAAGGAAGTCCTCCTCTTCCTCCTGCTGCTCTGCCTCTAGTGCCACATTAATAAATCCCAGCAGAGTGTGCTCCAGCAGGAACACCAGAGGGATCGTGTCACTGATGCATGCACTGTCCCTGCTCACCATCCTCGTCACCTCCTCAAATAGTGACAGTACAGTGCATGCATCCTTTATCAGCAGCCACTGAGGGGTGGTAAAAAATCCAAGGTCCCCTGAGCCTGTCCTTGTGCCATACTCACACAGGTACTCATTGATGGCCCTCTGCTGCTTGTGCAGATGCTGCAGCATTGCCAAAGTCGAGTTATACCTGGCGGGCATGTCACAAATCAGACGGTTTGTGGGAAGGTGGAAATCCCTTTGAATTTCGGCCACTTGCCGGGTATGACCACCTGAAATGGCTGCAGACTTTTTTGTTCTGCCTGAGAAGCTCTGCCGGCCCTGAGTACCTGGTTAGGAAACGCTGTACCACCAAATTGAGGATGTGTGCCAAGCATTGTACATGCGTCAACTTTCCCAGGCGTAGAGAGAAGGTTGCCGCCATTGTCACATACAACCATTCCCAGCTCAATCTCAAGTGTGGAGAAATTGCCGGCAAAACATACCGAACTATCCCGCTCGGGAAATACAAACGTGTGGGGCTGTCTGTTACAGCCTGATACCTGGGGTGAGTACATACTTTGAGGGGAATGATATTGATCTCAATACACTCCCCAGAATAAGGACTAAGTGTACATCATTGAATAATTGGAACATTTTACCACTTTATTTTCTCACTTGGAATGGACTTATGGATATCACAGATACTTTTTTTTTTCTATTGCATAATTGGTTTTATTTTTCACACAAAAAAAGCACGAAGATCACGTCACTTATTGTTTTATAAACATTTAGTTTAAAATAAGATATCCTTAAAAGAAGATAAGGACATTTTTTTATCATTATTAAATTGACCACAGAGATATTTATAAACCATTATTCATAGGTTGTTCACACAATCATAATTTGTTCCACGATTAAGCATGTCACTTTTATTTAGTGGTATACACTGTATAGGAATAACACTTTTGTATGTAGATCACATATGGTAGTCACTTATTGACATTTTGTATATACACATGTATTCACTTGCATTTACTATAGATTGATTAGCGCTGTGCATTCATTTATATTCAATTTGTTAGACCGTAAGGATCTATATCGCAGCAGCTTTAAATTTATACACTTCACTAATTTAATTGGTAGTGTTATAGATTCATTGGAAATAGTAGCGCTGCCCATTCAGTTAAAACTATAGAATGCAGTATACAACTCAGATATAGAACGCTGTATACAACTCAGATATAGAACTTGGATATAGAACTCGGATATAGAACTCGGATATAGAACTCTATGATTCATGGCTCTAAATGAGTACTGAGCCCTGATTGGGCAAAGTCTTGCACCTGACCTGTGGTCAGGTGTAAGACATTAATCAATTAGAACTTCAGAGGGCGCATTGCCTTGTGAGATGTTGCGTGGTTGAATAGACTGCAAACATCCCACAAAGTTCGGCGTACGCTCGAACAGGCAATGTTCGAATTGGACTTACGTTCGACTCGAACTGGCAGCCCATCCTTACCCATCATGTGGGACATCCGGTAAGGAGTGCAAAAAGATCTGAAGAGTATGTTTATCCACTAGGAAAACATCCAGTCTAGAGTATGAGTTCTTGGAGTGGGAGTACAAAGTATAGTTCCTCTCGGTGCCATGCAAACATCTCCAGGCATCATATAGATCATGAGAGGTAAGGATAGAGAGGAGGGTGTGATCATGGCATCTCAGTTTATTTGAGGTGTCTAACGTCGCATCAATAATGGCATTATAGTCTCCACAAACCACTAAGTGTCCCTGGCGTACAGGGGAAATTTTTCCTCAGCAGGGAAGTAAAACATTTCTTATGACCAGTGTTCGGGGCATATAAATTGACCAATGTCATCAGGCAATTATCAATTGTTGCTACCAGGATAATGTACCTACCATTTGGATCTATAATCAAATCATGTTGTTGAAATGAAACCAAGAGTTTTATTGCTATCATCACACCCTTTCTCTTTTTCTCAGCATTGGGAAAAAAATAATGAGAGAAATCTCTTCTCTTACAGCTGGGGGGTTTATTTCTATGGAAATTAGTCTCTTGGCCACATAGAACATCACCGTAAGGAGAGGTAGCATCTTTCCAAAGCATACTACGTTTGTTTGGACTGTTAAGTCCTTTAGCATTGAGAGCAGTGGCGTAACAATCACCATAGCGACCCAGGCGGCCGCTATGGGGCCCGAGGCATGGCGGGGCCCGGCCAGGACACAGAGCTAATTTTCAGAGGCATATGAAAGCAGCAGAGGATGCCTGGAGTTGTTGTTAGCACACTGGAGAAAAAAAGCATAAACACAAATAGTAATCATAGTGATGGCAGGCATATACTCCTTATGAAATAGCATTGCATCAAATAATGCAGGCATAATAGTAATAACAGTGCAGCATACCAAGCCTACTGGAAAAAGTATCCAAGTCTTACAACGAAAAAACAGGTACAAAATAAGAAAAAGCAACCTGAAGAGAAACAACAAAGTGGGCAAAGTGTGCATAGCACACAGTAGTTCGAGGGAAATAGAAATTCCAGATATTCAGCAGGAACGGGATCCTGAGGAAGTGTAAACAACACAAGCCGGTGTGAGATGTATACCACTACTTACTAAGTGGATTGAGGAGATAGAATCAGCGAGTATACCAGTCCTTAGGGACTAAACTTGTGCGCGTCAGAAAATTTGTTTTGTTTCGTTCCGGAATATCCGTTATTTCGTAATTCGTGTCCGAGACTCAATTCGGATTAGTACGAAATACGAATTTTCGTTAGTTTCGTCACATTTTCGTAACTTTACGAACATTCGTTATGATGAAGTTAAAAAGCAAAAATACCTTTGTTAATATTGGAGTCGATGGTCGTTTGTTTTTTAATCCGAAATACGAAATTCCGTTAACGGATTTTCGGATCCGAATTTCGTATTTCGGATAAAAAAAACAAACCACCATCAACTCCAATATATTAATAAAGGTATTTTTGCTTTTTAACTTCATCGTAACGAATGTTCGTAACGGAACGAAAATACGTTAACGGAATTTCGTATTTCCTGCCTGTATTGTAATGCAACCCTCAGCAGCAGAAGAGAAAACCTCTGATTGGTCAACCAAACGAAATAGGAAATTCCGTTAACGGATTTCGGTTCCGAACTTCGTATAAAAAAAAAACATCATGGCATCAACTCCAATATTAACAAAGGTATTTTGCTTTTTAACTTCATCATAACGAATGTTCGTAACGGAACGAAAATCCGTTAACGGAATTTCGTATTTCCTGCCTGTATTGTAATGCAACCCTCAGCAGCAGCGGATCCGTCTGGCTTCGGGTCGGCCGAACATGCTGAGCAGTGACAGCTAGCTCTGTCCCCAACTGTTTTCTACTGGCCGGGCGGTTCTGCTGCCATCAGAATAAAAAAAAAAATCACCATAGAAATGCATAGCTATTGGCTATTTCACTTTGCAATAGCCAATAGCAAACTAGCTATTGCGCCCGCCCTCTGCTGCTGTCAATCACTAGAGGGGACCTGATGGAGAACTTCAGGTCCCCTCTGCTGATTGACAGCAGCAGTGGGTGGGTGCAATAGCTAGCTAGCTATTGCAAATTGAAATAGCCAATAGGAATCTAGCTATGCATTCCTGTGGGGATTTTTAACATTTTTTATTCTGATGGCAGCCAACGGCTCCGTTATCAGAAGAAAAATAAATAAATAAACAGAGCAGGGATAGGTTTACTCTGCTCGATCAAGCAGAGTAAAGCTTTCCGGGAGAAAGTGTCTAATAGCGGGAGACTCCTGGAGCGCCCGGGAGAGTTGGGCTGTCTGGAGATCAGTGTCCCTGGTTACCTGGTAACCAGGGACACTGATCTGTCGGTGCAAGTGGCCGGAGCCAGCCGTGAGATGACGGTTGGCTCCGCCCAGCAGTCAGTAGCAGGCTGTTGGCCGGCCGTTTGGCCAGCTTTGGCTTTCACCTCGGCTCAGTCGAGCCGAAACATATGACTTCGGCTCGACTGAGCCGTTTGGCCGACTTCGGGAGCTGTACGGGCTATAGTGAATAGCCCGTACAGCAGCCCTTCGGTTCTACTGAACCGAAGGGGTACTGGGCCTGAAGCTAGCTAAAGGGTCAGCCGAAGCTACGGCTAGATCCTTCGGCAGCTTAGTGAATAGACCCCTATGTTTCTGGTACAGAACATGGTGAAGGTCTCAACAAATTATATAAAGGTTTTAAATTTTTTTTATTTTTTTAATGTGTCGCTACAAACACATGCGCTAATGAACAGAAGTAAAAAAGGGTTTAAATATGAATTTAAAAGAGGAAAATATTATAATAAAATAAATAAGCATAGAAATAGTAACTAAGGAGAGAAGAGGAGGGAGAAGTTAACAAGCGCTAATTAGAATGAGCTAAGGGTTAATAAATGGTTAAATCTGATGGGTGCTCATGATTTCAAAACAGCCTGGGGCCCAAGGCACTGCCACAATCACCTGTATGCTTGATTACCTAGCCACTACCATCATGCCCTCCTGCCACAAAGCCCCAACTTCAATGCCAAAGCTTTTTCCTCTTGTTCTTATCATTTTAAATTGTTACCACTTTTCTAGAAACCTTTATAAGTATAGAAAGTGTTCAGAATATGTTGGAAAATGAAAAAGATCTTCAGACAGCATGCTGACCATCAAAAATCCCTTAAATGCCACAAATCTTCTATAAAGCAAATAGTACATGACTTGACTTATCCTACCCATAGGATATGAGTGAGAATGTGAGGATCAAGTGAATAATGTTAGAGAATCACCTGCACGCCATACAGTGCTTGAAGAAAACAGAATGTCCGTTGGTGCTCGAAGTGAGGACACGGATGGCGCCATGCTACAGTCCAAGTAAGTCACTAAGATAGAAGTCATCAGCAATTACTTTTAGGGCAGGTTCACACCTGGGCGTATTTTTTCTGCTCGTTTGCAGCTCGTTTTTTTAGCGTTTTTTAGCACGTTTTTGTTCAGTGAAACGCGCGTTTCACTGGCGGTATGATTTTTTTAGTTTTTTTCCTTATTTTCTCTATTTTAATTTTTTTTTCACTTTCAAACTTCCCGCCGGCTCCGCCTCCCTGCGACGCAGCCGCTCGCAAGGGACAGAACTCGGAAGTCAGCAGCCTCCGGAGAACACAGCGGGGATCGCGGACAAGGTAAGACCTGTACGCTGTATTCCCGAGTGTGGCTCGGGGTTACCGCTTTGTTAACCCCGATCCACACTCGGGAATACCAATGGTAATGCGCGTAAAAACGCCCCAAATAAACTCCTGTACTTCTTTGGGCGTAGTTCGTTTTTCAGCTCGTTCCTACGCGCTGAAATACGCTCAGGTGGGAACCATGCCCATAGGCAATTATTGGTTTTCACATGTTGAGCGTTTTACAGCGCGTTGGAACGCGCTGTAAAGCGCTCAGGTGTGAACCAGACCTTAATGTGCAAAAAGGATAGCACTTTTATTGATACATCACATGCATCAAGAAGCCAAAGTTTCGGGGGCCATGATACGTCACATGGCTATTGATACGTCACATGGCTTCTAGACGCATGTGACGTCACGTATCAATAAAAGTGCTATCCTTTTTGCATATTACAAGCGAGTTCTGATGACTTCTATCTTCATCAAGTGAATAAAACACATTGGCCTGCTCATTTTTATTCCTAATATCCACATATCATATGTTGCATAGAGTAGCCAGACAGGTTTTGATGGCTTCCAGATTGCAAAGTGGGTTGAACTTCCCAAACATTACTAAATATTATCTAGCAGCTCATCTCCATCATTTAGCATCCTGGTCTGCTGTCCACCCTCCCAATCGATGGACAGAAATTGAGAGCCTTTGCATTTCCCTAGTCCACCCTAATGCTCCTCTCTGGTCCACATCTATAATATTAAAAAATAGACCCAAACTATCCTCCATTGGGATGTTTAGATACCAGTATCGGTGCAGATACTTGGAATTTTAACAAGAACTACCAGGGTCACAACGGTTGCAGCTGCAACTGGGCCCTGGCACTCCACCACTGTCCAGAAATCCTTAGTCTGAATTGTTTTAGGAAAACTGTCACAAGACTAAAAAATTGAATCAGCAATTGGTATCTGTGAGTACTTGGACAAGTATTGGTACTTGTACTTGGTCTGGAAAAAAATGGTATCGGTGCATCCCTTACTTTCTTTGTAAGTCAAACTTACAAAATCTACAGGGGGTTAAGTAATTATTTTCCACGCTGTATATACTGTATATATAACAAATCATACATTAAAACAGGGATGCACAAATCCCAGGAGCCCCGTAGCCAGTGCTCCTTAAATATGACAGCTGCCTCCTATCTTTTGAGTTTTTTTCTAGTCTAGTCTTCAATGGAGCTAGAAAACGTATCAGTACTTGTTCTTGTACCAAGTACGGTACTTGGTATCTGTGCATCCCTAATCTTCCATGACTCATACCAAGGACATTTGGATGTACTCCAGGAACAGATTTAGCCTATCATCCCTACTACTCCAATGTGTTCTTTTTTCTACACTCTGACACTGCTGTTAATTCTTGACCATCGAGTCGCATGCTTGTGGATTGACTGTTCTTTGTTTCATTTTAAGATCATGCATAAGATTGATAGGACTCTCCTTCACTTTTCTGATCTTTGTATGAAATTTAAACTCCCTTTGAAATCCCTCTTTACTTATTTTCAAATGAAACACTACACTTATAAGATATCTAATGCTTTAACCTTTTCAAAACTGATGCCATTTGAACGGATATGTTTAGATGGCCCCATGCGTAAACAGCTTATTTCTGATATTTACAAACTTCCAAATTCCATCCCTACCAACCCCTCTCCAAAACATAGGTATATGCTTAAATGGGAAGCCTTGCTGGGAAGGGAACTAGTTGAAGAGAAATGGGATGATATTTGGGCTAATGCCAATACAACTTTTATATGTACCCTATATAAAGAGAACCAGAACTTCTGCATTGCATCAACCCTGCAGTTCCTTCTACCAGCTGAAGATGTACAAAAGCCTTGGGTAGTCTTCTCCATATATATTGGGATTGTCCCAAAATCCATACATTTTGGCGGCAAGTTAAGTCCTTGCTTACCAGGGGCAGATGTTGCAGTACCAGGGGAGCCAGTTCACTTATTGCTGGATCTCCCAGTTCCACATATGTCAAAAACTTCCACGAGATTAATCAACCACATGCTTATTTCTGCTAGATGTTTAATTGCAATCTGCCCCTCCTACCTATCTCGAACTACTAAAATGTATACATACTATTCATAACTTTGAATACCTTACAGCAAGGTTGAACAAAATCATGGGTAGATTTGATAGGACCCGGCACCCTTGGAAACTCCTGGACCTCCCTAACAAAAGCCCCCATGGAGCCTTTTCTGTCTCTGAATCCCAAGGGGTGGTGGACACACGAATGTGAGATACGACTCCTCCTTTCTTCTACCTCTCTCTTTTCTATTCTTCCTCTTTCCTCCTTTACTTTCTCTCGCTTCATGATATTACTTAATGATTGTTTATGCAACCTGTTTGTTGATATGCGTTGCTATATATAATGCCTGTGACAAATCCAGGCTGTGTATTGCCAATGCTGGGGAATGTTACATAGTTACATAGTATTACTTCAGGGTGATATGGCCGTAGACAATGTATACTTACTGCTGCTTATTGTGGGTGCGGGGGAAGGCACTGTGTGTATGTCTCTTTGTTTATCCTCCCATCCCCCATCCACACCTATCTGTTAAACTAATCAGCCCATTGTTAGACCATGAGGTTTGTCCGGTTAACTCAAAGTGTGTATTGGGACAACTCAGACTCCTACAAAGTGGTTGATACCGGTTTGTTCTAGACCTCTAGACCGGGAGGGGGTGGGCTTCTTTCTATAAAACTCAAATGCTTTGTGTTAATAAAGGCTTGTGTCATTCTGCTTACCTCAAAATGAGTGCTGCCTGATTCTTGGGGTAATGGTAACAGTGTTTGGAATACGTTCCATTTGGGAAGCCATATCACTGACGGAGGTGCTCAGTCGGGGTGCCAGGGAGTCGGTCACAATGCCACATCATACATTTACAGTGTATAACTTATATATGCCTGTTGGATGTATTTGCTATGCTCAGAATTCTCTGACTGTTTTCTCATTGCCATATGCTTGTTTCTGTTTTACTGTTATTGAAAAATAATAAACAGAGATAAAAAAAAAATAAAAAAAAATATTCTATTTAAAAAAAATGTGTTCCTTTGCTGCTATCAGTTATCACTTTTTGATTAATGATTTCATTAATTTCCCATTTAATAAATGGGAAAATGGCAATTGTTTTGATAAGGTAGAATGTTGCATTGATGTAGTGGGGTTGATTATAGAAGAATATAGATTGTTTACTTTGCAAAGTGAATGTACACTGAGCTTAGTACAGTAAATAGGATGTAGTCATGTTCACTTTAATCAGCCAAACATGTGCTGAAAACAACATTATTTTTTTCATTTGTCTTGAACATGAGAACACCTGTGACGCAGAAGGAGGAACACCTGCGACACGGAAGGGGGAACAGCAATGAGACAGCAAAAGAACCTGCTGCTGTAAAAATAAAAAAAAATGGGAACACGGGTGACGCAGAAGGATAAACACCAGTAATGCCACTGACACACACACACACACACACACAAAAAAAAAGACAGCGAATATACAGCACCAATAGTAATACTATATACAGTACAGTGTACTGTATATAACGTGTTTCCCCGAAAATAAGACACTGTGTTTCCCCGAAAATAAGACACTGGGCTCAAAAAAACACACTAGGTTTTATTTTCGGGGTAGGTCTTATTTTTTTTTCATGTACAACAATCCGTCCGCCGAAATGAGCGAAGCGCGCTTTCAATATTGATTACTTACGGACTGAGTGCATTTGGTATCACTCCGCCTGTGACAGGAGTCGTCGCTATAGAGGAAGCATCGGCTTATGTGGCTCTGCTCCTTCCACTGCTGCCTCACTTCCTCTAGCGCTGGCTTTGTTGGCACCGCTGATTATCTCCCGCGGCTCTTCAAGTTCCCCCTTATGCCACCACCGGTCCTGGGAATGGTCACAACTAGGTCTTATTTTCGGGGTAGGTCTTATATTTTAGCAATTCCCAAAAACAGTACTAGGTCATATTTTCGGGGTAGATCTTATTTCCCAGGAAACACGGTAGCACTAAAATGCTGTATAAAGCACTGACACTTCACTAGACTGACACCAGTTATCTTTCCCTATACTACACTGCACTACATTGCACTAACAGCAACACACTATATTTAACTCCAGCAACACATTACATAAGGCGGGAGTATAAGCAGCCTTATATAGTGTGAGGTTGGAACTTAGCTATGAGATAGTGTGGGGCTGGGACTTAGCTATGAGCCATGATTGAGCAAAATCATCATTACTTTGCCCAATCATGCTCTCACAGTGCACTGTGCTGTGATTGGGCAAAGTATTGCACCTGACCTGTGGTCAGGTGCATTGCTGTAGCCAATCAGGGCGCTGACAATGCACTGTGCAGTGCACAGTGCATTGTGGGGCGCTCGGCAGGCAAACAGACCACCAAACTCCCTAATAGTTCTTGTGTTATGGGTTGGACTTGATGGACGTATGTCTTTATTCAACCCCAAATACTATGTAACTATGTGTTCGCCGGACACAAGAACTAGCAATATTTGAAATGAAATGTTAATTGTAAGAATCAAAATGTTACATAGTCCAAAATAGCAATTAGTTGTGTAGCCACAGTTTTGGACTTGTGGTCCTTTTTCAAGCCCAAACCTTCATGCAAAGTAACAAAAGCAGGTAGCACCGAAGTAACAGTAACTGAATTAAACACTAAATTAGAACAAATAGGAAATTATATGGAGTGCCTTCAGCCTAATGTTTAACTCTTGATAAACCTAATTAAATACCGTAAAATTAAATTTTTCAAATAGGGAAGACTGAGAACATTTTACTTGGAATGTAAGCACAATCAGCCTGCTTTTTTTTATGGTAGGGACACTTTTCTATGGCTAGAGAGTGCACCACAAAAAAGGCTCACATTACAAAACGAACACGCTAGGATAAGGATTTTTATTTTCAAAAATTGAATCCAATGAGACATAATTGATTAAATCAAAGTCATATGAATAAAATAAAAGCTCCTTATGCTGGTGTTCAAGCTTTGTGAATTAAAGTGGCATTTCAGGCTTGGATGCA
>NW_017307390.1:90859-121823 GCF_000935625.1 Nanorana parkeri
TAATAAGTGAGGGCTGTTCAGTCTTGGAGTACTGTGAGTCCAACCAGTGTGATGAGGCTAAGTAGGAAGCTGTGGAAAGGCCTGCAGGCTGGAAAGAGTAACTACTGTAAACCTTGAACAATCAAAGCATAATGAAAAATGTTATATTCTACTTAAGGCTAAATTGTAATAGGTGGGTGCTGCCTTAAAGAACATGGGTTATTGTAACTCAGCTTTTCACACACAGATGCTGAATAAAAGGAATTTAAGAAATGCATTTTATATACATAAATACTTTATGAACTGAAAAAGATGGCTACTGCTCTGTGAAATATGGACACAAAATAAAATATTGAATAAAATACCAAATCAACCTTTCATCCAGATTTGTCAGAGATATCGTGCATGGGTGTCCCCACACCGTGTACAGGTATCTCTACGGGAGGACCAAATGTGTGACCACACAAGACAATGTTTATGACAATGTTTATGACAAACAAAACCACATACAAAAGGGCAAGTGAAACCTGGGGAGCACCAGGATGCAGGCAGAGCCGTAGCTAGCTCCCTTTGCGCTCGAGGCAAGAACAGAAAATTGTGCCCCCCAACAGATGTGCGATGTCACCTGACGCTACAATGCACGGCAGCATGTGATGTCATGTGCCCCGCCTCCAGGATGATGTTGGCCACCAGCGCATTCATGCTCGGAATGCGCTGGTGGCCAAATCCAAAATAGCATAAAAATGTGTTTCGTTTGAGGTAACGAATGAAAACATTTAAAGTTTCTGTTAATTTCGTCCGAAACAAATTTTAAGTCTTTGCACGTGTCTAATAATATGTGTGCATGAGTGTGTGAGTGGGGTGGGGGGCTTTATTTATTTTTAGCGCTGTCACTTCAGGATGGTCGAGCAGTGAGTAGAGAAAGATCTGCCCGCTGTCAGATCCTGGCCGAGCGGCTCTCTCTCTACTCACCGCAAGGCCGTCCTGAGTGACAGCTCCCACCTACGCCACCCCACTGGCTGCAGTGCTCCATTTCTCATCGAATCCCCACTACCTCTGTCCAGACAAGCATGTGAGAGCAGCGGGGATCTGAGGAGAAGCTGGAGCCTGTGCCACCCCTCTTCTCCCTGGCGAGCCACGGCTGTGTTGGAGCCTGTGCTCGCCATGGCAACAGGGGCAAGGGGGCACAGCCAGGCCGGCCCTGTCTGCGCCCCTTCTCAGCTGTGCCTGAGGCAAGTGCCTCACCCGCCCCATGGTAGCTACAGCCCTGCATGCAGGAAACAGGTTACAGGAATAAGGTCACAGGTCACAGGATACAGGAAATGGCAACGATACTGTGGCCCCAGGCTCACTGCAGGGAGGGATTAAATACCCTCCCAGATCAGCATCAAGTGGTGCCTAATTTCTGACACCTGCAGGTGAGCCCTGGAAGTGCAGGACCTGGTTCCAGAGTTCCAGTGCCACCTGGAGGCGCTCAGGTCTCTGACAGCCACTGGCTGCCTGGAGACACCTGCAGGGGAGCACTGGAACTGCCGGATTTGTTCCAGCGCCACCTGGAGGTGTTCAGATCCCTGACAAGATTCCTTTACCAAATGAGCACAACAAAGCTTTGCATTCTTCCTTCAATTACCTTCTTAGCAGTTCTCTCAATTTGGCCTCATAAGATCCCAGAGCAGCAAATAAAGTCAATAATGGAACACTACACTACACTACACTACACTCTTCTGTTAATAGGTACATGGTCTATGACAATAAACCACAACCGACACATATAGAGGTTTATTCATAAAGCTAGCCGAAGGATCAGCTGTAGCTCCGGCTGATCCTTCGGCTAGCTTCGGCTGCCTGAGCCCTATTCACTATAGCCCATACAGCTCCTGAAGGCATATGCTTTGACTCGACTGAGCCGAAATGAAACCCGAAGTGAGCCGAAAGACTCGCAACTGACAGCTGGGCGGAGCTGGGGAGCAGATCACCTGTGTGGTGAAAAAGACAAGCCTGTGTGGCAAAGAGGACAAGAAACAGCCTGTGTGGCAAGCGGTTTGGATACAGCCTGTGTGGCCAATTGAGAACCAGCCTGTGTGGCCAGAAGTTTTTGAAAGAGACAACCTGAAGTCGGTGAGACTTTGAAAGTGATATTTTGCTGAAGAAAAAGCTGTACTTTATGTTTGAAAACACCTGCGAGGGAAAACCTGTTTGGACTTTTGAATTTGAGTTAAAAAAAAAGTGGGCAAAGAAGCCCTTAAAACACAGTTGTAAGCAAGTGAAAGTGTCTTTAATGCGCTTCCATTGGAAGCTAATCCCCACAGACAGGGAACATGAAGTATCTCACAGAAGTGAGTACACCCCTCACATTTTTGGAAATATTTTATTATAAAATTTCATGTGACAACACTGAAGAAATGACACTTTTCTACAATGTAAAGTAGTGAGTGTACAGCTTGTATATCAGTGTACATTTGCTGGCCCTCAAAATAACTCAACACACAGCCATTAATGTCTAAACCCCAGGCAACAAAAGTGAGTACACCCCTAAGTGAAAATGTCCAAATTGGGCCCAAAGTGTCAATATTTTGTGTGGTCACCATTATTTTCCAGCACTGCCTTAACCCTCTTGGGCATGGAGTTTACCAGAGCTTCACTGGTTGCCACTGGAGTCTTCTTCCACTCCTCCATGACAACATCACAGAGCAGGTGGATGTTAGAGACCTTCCATTTGAGGATGCCCCACAGATGCTCAATAGGGTTTAGGTCTGGAGACATGCTTGGCCAGTCCATCACCTTTACCCTCATCTATTGGAGCTAAAATAGTCCCCAAATTACCCCCCTACCCAGTGTCTCAAAGCCTGCTTGATAAAACTGCTGGCTTTGCAGCTTCTCTTATGTCAGCTCATGGAGTTGCCCCCCCTGAATGGGTTTATGCTACACCATAAGGACATGTACCCATCCACCATTATTTTGTCCAGAAGGCCATCCCTGCCCTCCACAAGCATGACATCAGCTAGCATCCTGTCCTTCTGTTTACTTTCAGTTGCTGGCAGGGAATCCCTTGACTGATAGCTAAATGGGGTCAGGGTAAGTATGATGCTAGCGGCTGCTAGCATCCATACTGGTCAGTAGCAAAATGCCTACCATCCACCCTTTAGACCTCCCCCTACTACACAATATTTTCCATCTGTGGACTCAAGGGATAGAATAGAGATGGCAGTCTTACAAGGGAGTTTCAGAGGCTAACCTTATGGCACTTCCACTGGGAAGAAGGGTCTTCATGGGGCCACACAACGTAGGGGCAAGCAATTGCGGCAATCTTGCTGAGTCTTGCAACCCCATCCTTCCATCTCCAGGTAAATCTGACTGTCTATTCTCCAGCTGCTGTAACATAAGAAAAACTATACACTCAGTCACTCATATGCCCAGTGTCTCAATGCCAACATTGAAATATTGCTGGCTTTACAGTTTCTCCTTTTCCAGCTGATGGAGTCTGCCCCATTCCGAAACTTTGCAGCCTGTGTTGTACTACAGTGCCAGGACTCCATCTCTTTGAGGCAGCAACAGGCCCAAGATAAGCATGAGGAAAAGAGTTGGGATGCTGATGCTGAGGAGGAGAAGGGCATTGCACAAGCTTTCAGAAGTACTTTTCACCCCTCCCAAACCCCTAGAGTTGTGCCTTCATGAATTCTGCAAAGTCTTTGACAAGTTATTGACCGTACCACTTGTGAACCATAATTTAACCCAGGTTGGTAGTATAATTCAGTATAATTTATTTATCTTAATCTAATTTCATTTAACAAACAGTAAATCACCGTGCAATTACCTGGCTTTTTTTTTTACAGATCATAGCTTCACTAACACTATCACCTGACAGCTGTTTCTCATTCAACCACACTAACAAAAGTTTTTCCACCTCTTCCAGTACTTGTGTCCTCTGTTTGGTTAACATTGTTACTCCTTTTGCCACATCAGCTCCTTTGATGGCATCTTTATTCTTCAAAATAGTCGAGATTGTCGACTTTGCCATCTTATACTCCGAGGCCAGATCAGTCACACGAATACCACAATCATGTTTTTCTACAATTTCCTTCTTCAATTCAATGGTTATTTTCTTCAAAACCTTCATTCTTGTGCTGCACTTTCTTTTTACCACCATTTTTGCTCTGCACATTCTTGTCACCCTTATTAACACTCTGCACATTCTTGTCACCTGCATTAACGCTCGGCACCTTCTTGTCACCTTTATTACCGCTCTGCACATTCTTGTCACCTTCATTAACTGTCTGCACATTCTTGTCACCTACAATAACGCGCTGCACATTCTTGTCACCTTCATTAACTGTCTGCACATTCTTGTCACCTACAATAACGCGCTGCACATTCTTGTCACCTTCATTAACACTCTGCACCTTCTTGTCACCTTCATTAACGCTCTGCATGTTCTTGTCACCTTCATTAACACTCTGCACATTCTTGTCACCTTCATTAATGCTCCGCACATTTTTGTCACCTTCATTAATGCTCTGCACTTTCTTTTTCCCACCATGCTTGCTCTGTACTTTCTTGGGAGCCATGCTGGATTGAATACAGTAATACTGTACAGCAAAAGCTTCACAGTAAGTGTGCACAGCTCTGTCTGCGACCGTGATCTTGAGTGCAGGAAGCCACGACCATGTGTCAGATCGACGAAGATGGCCGCGATCGTGTTCGTCACCCGATGCAGAGTTTGCGAATGGAGGCAAAATTTTGCCGAACCTCCTGTTCGCGAACCGAATAGTTAGCGAACAGAAGCGTTTGTGAACCAAGGTACCACTGTATGTCTGTTTGCTTTCTTTAAAATATTACACTTTAATTGTTAATTCTTGCTAAACAAAATACTCATCCTTTCCTCTTACCTTGCTAACCAATCCCAATCAAGTTTCTTATATACCCCCAGCCACCGTGCTATATTTCTGGCTTTTGTCTCTGAAATATGTCACTGTCTGACATTCTGTGTTGATATTTTATTAAACTGTACTAAAAGATCATATGTCATACATATATATCATGAAACATGTTTTGGCAATGTCTGGCAATTTTTATGAATCTGAGGGTTTTATTTTTATTTGTAAGAAGTGTAAACCTTCCAATAGCCTTTAGATCTTGCGTCGACTACTTCCACCACTCAATTCTGGCCTATTACTGATAAATAGAAAATCAGGTGTCTCAGGAAAACTACCTAATGAAGATTTTTTTTAAGTAGAAATTAATCAGATTGGGTTGCTGCTGCATATAAGTCACCAAATAAAAGTAAAACAATTATTACACATGCAACTTATGTGATGCTAGAATACAGTGCCATTGATGCTGACTAGAAGAATTGTTCAGTTCTGGTACACAACATATAGATTAAAGGTATGTCTCAAACATGTAATCTGAAGAATTGATGTTTTTTCCATTGCATGCTCTATATGTGCTACATATAGAGTACACACTGCAGACAATAGATTTACAATTCTCCCCTGCTAATATGAATGGGTTCAATGATCCATAGTACATAACATGTAGTTGTATTATCCAATTTATTAAATTGTATTAACCAATTTACAAAACAACAAGGCTCAGTTAAGTTGCACAAGATCACTACAATGTTCAGATATTGAAGGCAAATTCTCATAAACTAAGAAGGAACTGCTAAAGGAGATATGGAAAAGGGTCTTAAGCAGGATAACAAAAAATAGGCATGATAAAAAGGAAAAAAGGTTGAACTAAAGAGATGGACAGCTGGAAAGAGCCATGGGAGTTGGTGGCATTTTTCATTCCAGATTCAGAAAGGAGGATAATCATTTATCACAAGGGAGTAAATATCCAATGGAGGTGTGGAGAAGAGATTTTAATTCAGCTTTTTGATGCATGGAGAAATTATTGGTCATAAACTCTGACCAGCTATCTAAAAGTGTCCGGGGGTTGCTGAAGATCCAATTTTTAAGAATGCATTTTTTTGCCCCTAATAAACAAAGGTGTTCCCAACGTTTCAGAGGGGAAGCTTGGTATGTGGATATGTGAGGGGAGTCATGAAATAGACAAAGTAAGGTGTGTGGATCCCGTTTAATGCCTGTAATTGAATGCATGTACGTAATTTTTTGAGACCAAAATGATTGGACCAAAAGAGGACAGGACCAGAAGAGGTGAGAAATATCAGGTAATTTTGTAGCACATTTTGGGCAGGAGGATAACTAGTGTTCATCAGAATGTTTGGCCATGAAATTAAAAGCACGAAAGGCTCTGTGTGTCAACTTAAATTGTAATTCCCTCCATTTCTCACATGGGGTGCATTTGCAGACACTTTGCCAACCTTGGAGAAGTTTAGAATCAACAACGTCCGGGGGTTGCTGAAGGAACAGAGCCCATTGCACTATATGATTAGTACATTTAGTGGATTTAGAGGTGCCACGTTCTCGAAGAAGGCCATATATATAATAAGAATTTAAGGTTGGAAGATCAGAATAATCGGTGCAGAGGGGAGTATAAAGATGCAGTATACACGGCAAGAAGATTATGGTGAATAAAGTGATGAATATGGTAGTAGTGTAGTATGTCACCTGTTGGTATATCAAAATTATTATACATTCCCCTTGAGGTGTTAAAAGGTGATGGAGTGTTGTCAGGCCTTTGTTTTGCCAGACTGCACATGCTTTGGAGGAAGCACCTTGTGGAAACCCAGGTGTTGAGGTTAAGGGCATAAGAGGAGAAACAGAGACCGGTATCCCCATAAGTTTTCACATTTCTCTCCAAACAACAACAGTGTCTTTGTAAAGAATGTTATGCTTGATAGTGTTAGGAAGGAGGTGAAATGGGGTGTGACAAAGATATTATGGACACTCAGAGCACTCAGTTAGAGCACCACTTTATTTATATCAACCTTCTGCACACTTCAGTCTAACTTGTGTATTTTCTCTCTTTGTATCCTTGGTTTGGGAACTTGTGGTTTGTTTAGGCTACATCTTGCACATATTAATTATTTTGTGCCAAGGACACATAACTTTATTTTTAAAACAATTCTCACATGATGTTGATTTCACAATATATCTAATACATGTTTTAATGAGTAGTAAACACCTAGAAACACCAAGAATACATTATTAATGATTACGTCAATAAATATCAGTTGTTTATCCTAATGAAGTAGAAACTGCTATACAGACACACTTGTGTCCACGTCAGTTTCTCTAGCATTATGCTATATGGATGGACCCAGTGGCGTCACAAGGGGATTGCGGGGGTGCGGGGTGTGTGGACCGTACCCGGGTGACACCATTGGAGGGGTGGCACCAAAATTACTGACAGTCATTTTGGTGTCACCCCCCTCTGAAAAGTTGGGTGCTCGGTCATGGACCGAACGCCCGACAGTATCAGGAGAGAGGAGGGGACCCGGCGGCATACCTTATCCCGCCGGGTGACTGTCCTCTCTCTGCCGGCATCCATCACCAAGATGGCCACCGGCAGGTATCAGAAGACTGCCGCGTGTGAGCGATGACGTCATCGCGCACGCGCATGGTGACATCACGCGAATGCGCGGTGACGTATCGGTGGGGTGACACTTGGTTACCGATCCGGGTGTCACCCAGCCTTGGATGGGTGGGTGTGGTATCAAATTTAATTCTGTCTACGATAGTTGGCGAGCCAGCCAGGGGCAGAGTGAAGCAAGTGGCAGCCGCGTATGAATAGGACTAGCCAGAGAGATAGCAGAATAAAGCCGGTACATTGAGGCTTTTGCTTACATCTTTTCTGCTTTGTCCTGTCTACCTATGTATGGCTGTCATTGAGTTCCCTTCTGCTTAAACCCTCCTATCCTAGAAGACCTGATTGGTATGTATTTGTTGTTATATTAATCATATTGGAATGGTGTCTCAAAAGTGCCTCTTTTTGGAGTTTATGTGTATGTTGGGTTACAGTGGAATGTCAGTGAAACCTGCCTTCACGACTGGGTTGTTTGTGGTAGTGTAGAGCACCGTGGTTACTTAAATTAACTCTGAAAGGGCTTTTGGGGCTGGTGCCAGCATAGGCAGTCTGTTTCATTAATACTGTTAAGTAGCATAATAATTGCCACATGTAAGCTAGGGGAGTATAGCTTTAAGCCCCTGATTCATATGAGGTAACCTCTGCCCAGGAGGGACAGAGGAAGCTCTCGCCATGTTTGTAGCTCCTTGACTATGTTTTGTATAGTTGGCAAAATGTTTAGGGTGTAAATATTAGTGGCAACAGAAGGAATATGTATAGTTAAGTAATGAAATGATGAAATGGGGTTAAATCTGTAGACCAAATTGCCTTACCCAATGGAATCTTCACTCGAACATTGTCAATTAATGAACAACAGTTCGCTTGCAGTAACCGACTCACTCATATCCCAAAACCATGCACACTAGGACGAGCTGATAAGTATAATAGATGGTACCGGTTTTAAACGCAAGATTATTGAGAACACAGCGCTGGGAAGTTGTAAATGAATAAACAATATATAATTCAAGTTGAGAGACAAAGTAACTTTTTTAGCCTTGGATCCTCATCGATTGTGTTTGAATCTTTCCAGGGATGTTAAAAGGATTACAATCACTGGGACAGGTGGTGTAACTATTAATCTGTTACATTTGTGACCACAGCTCTCAAAATGAAGCAAGCAGACCATGAGACAAGTATTCAATATACGAACAGCATTCTGTTAGAATCAAATAAATGATTTTACCCGGAGTATTTATCACACATGGAAGAAAATATCAACCAGACTTTGTGTAAAGTCCCGAACAAGTAGTACTCACGGGTGCTGGATTGTATCCGGATGGTTTGTCTCAGAGGGTATGGATTTTCCCCAACTGCTTATTGCTTCAGGTAGTCCTCTGTAGTGTAGTTAATCCTCTCTATTCGAGAATCCCAGATTCTTAGAAAGTTTCCTCAGTGTATGGAGTGGTGTGGAGTAGTTCCAAGGGCTTTGGTTTTGTTAGAAGTATAATCTTAAGGTCGTGCTGTGTGATAGTAAGAACTAGTGCCTGACATGCAGGTAGTAAGTCAGCTTAGCGTCCACTACCATAACGCGTTTCGCCCCGCCTTCTTTCTCAGGGCTTCGTCAGGGGGCAATCACACAGAGTTTTTATTTTCTCAACTCATGTGTTACTCTTGGCCCCTTAAGTGCTGGGGTGGAGTGAGTGTCAGTGTTTGCCATTTACAATCAAAACAAATCAATCAACTGTGATCCAGGGTGAGAAGTATCATGTTTAATAGTCATTAATCGACTATATTATTACAGAGCCTTAGAGCGAAATAACTGTATATATAAAATGATTTGCCATGCCTTATAGATAATAATAGATATTTAAATTAGTGAATCTAAACGAATACTGTCTTCTAGAATTCAAGTTCAAACGTTCAAAGTAAGAATATAAATGAATACTACATAACATTTTGTGAATACTAAATATTAATAGCAGTTAACCCCATGAGCTCCTAGTTACAATACTTAGGAATTAGGTGTAAAGGATCTCGGATCTAGGAGATCTTGCTGATATTCATAACAAAAATAATGCAAATAGAAATAAATACGAACAAGAGAAATCAGGGTGATTTGAACAAGAGTGGGAACCCTTAATTTTCTAATTAGAATTGTAGGGGTAAGAATTAAAGGAAAACTTGAAGGTTACATTCGTTATTAAGTCCCTGTGGGGTCATCGTATGTAACTTGAAGATCCACATTTTTTGGATTAAGACCCTATTGAAGTCTCCCCTACATGCTGATAATTTAAGTGCATAGATTCTTTTAATTTTATCCCCGTGGTTTGTCCTCCATGATGTTTTGTGAAATGTTGCGCAAGTGGGCTATCTTTGTCATTATTCTTTTTTATTTTTTAGTTCACGTTTAGTTTTTCCAATATGAAGTTTTTTGCAAGGGCATTCTAATTGATAAATTACCCGTGTGGTATTGCAGTTGATAAAATGGAGAATATCAAAACTAGTAATGCCTGCTGAGTCTACAAATTGTTTAGATTTATGTACAAATGGGCTGATATTGCATTTGCCATAGGGATACATGCCCTTAGGTTTTGCTGTCTTCGATAGCCAGGTTTCGTGGGTGCTAGGAATAAATTCCGAGGAGACCTGCTGGTCACGTAGATTCCGTGCCCGTCGTGCTGTCACGAGTGGGTATGGGCCAACTATTTTTCTCAGAGTAGGGCATAGCTGAAGAATATGCCAGAACTTCTTTAATGTTTGTTTGAGAGTAGACCAGCCCGTTCCATATTGGGTAATCATACGGACCCTTTGGTCGTTTTCATCTTTCTTTTGTGTACCCATATGGAGTTCCTCTCTTGTTCGTTTATTTGCTATGGATAGACTTTTTTTAAGTACTCGATGGGAGTAGCCCCTTTCCCTGAAGCGTTCATGCATGGCTTTTGATTCATTTTTGAGTCGGGGGAACTGCCCAGTAGGTATGCCCTGCTTCAGGGAAACGGGATGATGGCTGCTCGCGTGAAGGACTGTATTACCTGCAGTGGGTTTCCTAAACGTATTTTTCACTAATTTGTCCCCATCTATTCGAATTCTCAAATCTAAGAATGAAATTTCGTGGGTGCTTATAGTATAAGTACGATGAATATTCCTATTGTTTCTATTTAAATCTGAGATGAATTCCAGTAGTTGGTCCTTTGAACCTGTCCACACTAGTAGGATGTCATCTATGAATCTATACCATGACTTCACATATGATTTAAACATGTGGTGTGGATAGACATTGTCATGTTCCCACATACCTAGATGAATACATGTATATGCAGGGGCCCAAGGGGCACCCATATTGAATTGAAGAGCAGTGGTGACAGAGGTCAACCCTACTGTGTGCCTTTTTGAAGTATAAAGGGGGGAGAAAGCATCAAAAAGGTATAGATTTGAGCAGATGGAGAAGTATATAACGTAGAGATAAAGTTGAAAAAGGAACCTAAGAAGACAATTTTTATCAACACTTTCATAAGTCATTTGCAATTAACGTTATCAAACGCCTTCTCTGCATCTAAAGACAAAAGAGCCATAGGAAGCAGAAAAGGCCCCAACAATCTGATGTGTTCCATGTCCAAAAGGACCTTTCTGACATTTAAAGCTGCAAAGCTACCAGCTACAAAACCAGACTGGTTGGTGGAAATGAGACGAGGCAGGATTTTGGTCAGTTTATCTGCCATAATCTTGGAAAGGAATTTCACATCCTTATTTGAGAGAGAAATTGGTCTATAGCAATATGCTAAAAGTAGGTCTTCACCTTTTTTTGGTTGTAGTCTTATATAAGCTGGATTGAAAGTGGGTGGGTATACTGATTCTGTAAGAATATGGTTGAAGAGTGATGTCAAAATAGGAGGGGTTTCTTCCAATAAGTACTTGTAAAATTCACTGGACAACCAGTTCGGACCAGGGGTCTTAGATATTGGTGAATTTTTGATGATTGTTTTAATTTCTTGGATAGTAATATCTGAGTTAAGCAACTGGAGGTCATCATCTGAGAGAGGGTCAGAAAAGAATCCCCATCTGTGGCATCTGGGAAATTTGCTGTATGTAGGTTTTCACAATAAGTTCAAAATATTTTGAATATGTTTTTCTGCATCATGGTGTATACTACCCTTAGAGTCGGACAAATGAGTGACATGTGAAGTAGGTCTCCGACACTTGACCAGGTTAGCCAGTAATTTCCCCGATATATTACCAAATTTAAAGAAGGCTAAATATTTGGCTGATCTAATTTGTCTATGAAGAAGTTGCAACCAGTGCACACATTGTTGTTTTTCTAAGAGCCAGTGAGTTTTAGAATCTAAAAAGGGGTTGCTTTTAAATTGGTGATAATATTTTCTAGCTTTAAGACAGGCATCTCGATAATGTGCTCTTGCAGATCTCTTTTTGGCGGAAGCAAAGGCCAAAATCCTACCACGTAGTACTACTTATGCTGCCAACATAAAATAAGGTCAACTAAGTGTTCTACATTATTAGCGTAGTTGTCACTCCACCAGGATTTAAGATCTTTTCTAAAGCCCTCATCTGACATTAGATATTCAGGAAATCTCCAGATAACTGGAGGTGTGGAACACATCAGACCTTGCAAGGATAACGATATATTGTTATCTAACCGGTTGATGGTCCCAACTCGAATAATAAATCTTTCTGGGACCAGAATATCAAAGTTATCGAAAGCCAATGCACATGGAAATATGTGACCATCTACCTTCCTGCATGCCATGTTGTTGTAGTAAAATATCATGAGGTAGGTTCTTATGAATAAGAGTAATCACTCCAGCTTTCCGACCAAATGTGGGTGAACCACACGCAGATCCTACCCAGGATTTTTGCAGGCAAGGGATATCTTTAAGAAAAAGATGCCTTTCCTGGAGAAGGGCAATATCCGCATGTAGTTTTTTGAGATGTCGAAGAATTTTAAACCTTGTGCGGTGATCATAGATCTTTCGCCCCGTGCTGAATCCCCTGTAGTTGCAAGAGGAGGAGGATCTGGTGCATAGTACAGATAGTAAGTAGGAGGCAACTTGAGAATAACAAAAACAGTCCAAAAACTGCCTCCGAATCCGAAACAACATAAAAATTTGTTTCCTTTGACGAAACGAATGAAAACGTTTTTTTGTTTTTATTTGTTTCGTCTGGAAACATTTTTTGTTGTTGTGCGTTGTGAGTATATCTTCTTTTTTTTGGCCTCTAGAGAAAAATTAGCACTTAACCTTTGCTGTGCAGGAGTAACCCCACTGCAAGGCTTAACTTTTTACATACCTGGAGTTCTTCTTTAAAATGCACTCGTGATGCTAGAATAATTCAGAAAATGGATATAATGATTTTTGTTTTTTAGTGTAGTGTTTACTTACTGATATTATTTAGGTGTCTCTCTACTTTTTTGAGCCATAGCCTGGACTATTCCCATTCCAGATCATAATACATTTAAGCTTACTAATAATGAAATATATTCAGATTTTCAAAGTAGGATAGAACAGATCATTTAAAACTGATCACTGAGACAGAGTTTTAACAGCAACCTGTAAGTTTGATATCTAGTGGCAAGGGATGAAAATTAAGCCGTCCACATACTTCAGGATCCCGACTAGTGTTAGCAGAGAAGCCCTGGTCATTTCATATGAAGCATGAACAAGCCTCCAGGTCTTAAAAATTAAGACATAGATTCTAAATGTTTATTATCTGTACAAAGCTGGTTTGGAAGGAATATTCTCCCACCCGTAGTAGTATCTTTTAGGCCTTTCTGCACTTCCACACATCCATCCAGCTTCGTTATAATGAATCAATATTCGTTTCGTCCTAGGGGTTATTGACATATTTTAAAATAAAAGCCTACCCTTCAGCAAGTGCTTTCATTACAGGTAATTTGTCTTGTCAGTGAGCAGTGAATATTATGCCAGTGCTGTCATGGCCTGTCAGCTTTTAAAGATCCCCTCCTCATGGTTACAACTGTAAATAATTTTAAGGGAAAATATTGGAAAATCAATGACTGCTTCCTGTAGACTGTCACAAACAAATCAATCAGAACATCTTGTGCTGCAGGGTTAGTAGGCACTGAGAGTATATACAATTTTTCGCTAGGTTTCCCTATCTGTGAATTTTACAGAGTAATAGCGTGTCATCATAACCTCTGCATTTTATCAGCTTAGACTCTACAGAGAAGGTTGGATGCTAAAATATAGTCGGCTGCCATTTTCTAAACTAGCTTATACTTTCAATAAACTATAAAGTGACAGATTCACTTCCTAGAGATCGATGGGTGGCATTACTCGCTAATCTTTAAACACATTGCTTTGATCTTTCCTCTCATGCTCAACAATGATTATTCTTAGATCATTTTTAAAACTACAGTGTGTAGGTATTTAGATTCAAGTGTATACATTTGCATTGTTTGTCCTAGTGATTGTATGCCTTCTGTTAAAATGACTTAGACATCACTTGTGATAGCTGGGCAATGTATAGCTGAGGAGTGATTAAAGATAAGTAGTAATTCCACATCAAAATCAGTAGTTTAAATTGAACCACCTGGACTCGTGCTATGAGAGCAAAAAAGGAGCATATGTATAGGTATATATTATACCCACCCATGTAGAATTCAATTCAAGGCATTTCAAATTTGTTTTTTTCTTTTACAATTTCCTTCAATTATAGCAGAAAGTTAAATTGCCTTTATTTCTATGAAGTATGTGTAGCTAAAAACCTAACAGAAAATCATGTTTTTAGGAACATCAAGGCTTAGCCAGAGCAGAGTTCGGTGCTGACATGTGCATTCCAAATGTACCACACTTGTTAGTTAATTTAGCATATATACTCTGTAGTTGAACCATTAATGACTGTTAATTGTAGGTGCATAATATATACTGTGAAGATATGGTTGTCCGTGTATGATACATGTACAGACTTATGTATATATGCCTTAGTAAATTAGACTTAAGGATTTTTTTTATATATTGACCTTTGACTCTTAACCCATATCCATTTGCAATATGTTGACTAACATTCCTCGGCAAGATGTGTGGTGATGGGGGTGCGTTAATCTATGTCCCCTGTTTGACATGGAGCACCTGACACTGTCAGACCAGGCTGTCACTGACAGCTCCTGTCCTGACTAATGATTGGGAACCATTCAAAATAGTTCCAGATTATGTTTCCACCATTTCTTCTCTGACATAGTAAACACATGCATGCTGCAGATTTTATAAAAATAAAACAATGATATATGCATAAAAAGATAGATAGATAGATAGATAGATAGATAGATAGATAGATAGATAGATAGATAGATAGATAGATAGATAGATAGATAGATAGAGCAGTCAAGTCACTTTCACTAGGTGAACAGTAAATAAATTATTTTATGTTTTAACCTGCATTCGAATCTACAGCTCTCCATATTGCTAAAACTGTGTTTATACACAGTTTCAGCACCATTAGTGTTAATCATATTTTTTTTATGTCAGGCAAATTTTTTTTTTTTTATTGAATGGTCAACAAAACAAGTATGCCAAGCATTTTTTTTTAATGTACCCCCTCCTAGAGAACTAACTAACAATGCAAGCTTTTATCCCCATTGCAAGTGTGAAGCCCCCCTTCTATACTGACACCTGCCCACATGCCCTTCAGTATTGGGGAGGGTGCTTTGAGAGGCTTCTCGGAAAAATAAGCAGCAGTCCCCCTCCAAAAGCACTGTTTCCTCAAGCTGGATAAAGACCAGACTGCCAAACCCTGGACAATTTCTTCACTGCCATTAGCCTACTGTATAGTAACCCTGATTGATAGGTAGCTAAGATATGGACACCGCACTGTGAGAAATGTAGTATGGAAGTTCATTGGTGGCAAATTATTTGTGGAATGACCCATATCTACACTGCTAATACTATGTGTGAGTGGTTTTCATTTTGAATAACTCTGTTGCAGACTACTTGTAATGTATGAATGTAAGATGCAGGATTTGCAGGATTATACTGCCAAAATGTACATAGGCAGGAACCATCATGATTTTGTCACCTCTCTAGACCCTAAAAGTCTTGACACCGCTAGATCAGCCATAGTACCCTGACTTTCCACCCCCGGTACATCCCAGTCCATGGAAAATAGTCACCTCATCCAAGCCTGTTCCTCCAAGCTACTGGAAATCTACAATGCATTTTTGTGCCTAAGGAAACCCCCCCAAAAACAGTTATTGACTCTTATGTTAGCAAGATTAGTGCTACCTTCTTTGGTAACCTTTAACCATTGGTTTGACATTCTTATTCCCTAGTTTTGTGACTTTTTTTAGAGAAACCCTAACAAGCCATTCAAGGCCTGAAAGCAGGCTAACCCAGAACCATTGTGCTGTTTGTGAAATACTTAATTCTGCTTGAATAAGAAGGAACCCTAGATCCAGCCACTGCTATCCACATTTCTTCATATGTGATCATCATTTCAGCACTGACATGGTGAACAATGACTTTGTTATTACCGGAAATGAGTCAACTACCGTAGCCCTCGGCCAATCACATGGTACCCTACCAGTCACTAAGGATTCCATAAAAATTAGGAATAATGGTCTTGTTATAACCTAGCTTAGTTCCCTAAGTACCTTGGGGTGAAGGTTATCTGGTCCAACTGCTTTATTTGCATTGAGCATTTTAAGTCTATGTTCTATTCCGCTTTCCGTCAACCATTGTGGTATATTATCGGTTGAACTATGTGTTTTATCACGTACGTCGAACCCGTTTCCCTCCTGAGTGTATACTGAGGAGAAAAAATTGTTCAGCGCCTCGGCCCTCTCCTTGTCACTTGTGAGTAACTTCCCGTTTTCATCCTTTATTGGGCCTATCAGCTCCTTTCTTACCTTTTTACTGTTAATATATTGGTAGAATTTTTTAGTTTTTTTTTTACTATCTGTGGCAATATGCTTTTTGCATTCTATTTTAGCTTCCCGGATTACTAGTTTGCATTTTTTGTTACATTCCTTGTATTTAAGGAACGCCAATGCCGTCCCTTCCATCTTATATTTTATAAATGCCATTCTCTTTGCCTTAACATGTCGTTTTACAGTTTCATTTAGCCATATCGGTTTAGTCCTTGATCTTTTGTTTTTGTTACCCAATGGTATACACTTTGAAATGGCAATATGTAATGTGTTCCTGAAGCAGTCCCATATTTGGTCTGAGTTGAGGTTGTGAAATGAGTTATCCCATTTTATTTCCCCCACTAGTTTGCGCAACTTATCGAAGTTTGCCCTTCTGAAATTAAGGGTTCTTGTCCGTCCTGCCCTCTTTCATTTCCTGTATGAAAGAAATTGAAAGTAATCACATATTGAAAGTAATCCCATTGTGATCACTACTATCACTACTATGTCTCCCCAATTACAATATCCTCAATTAACTCCCCATTATTAGTAATTATTAAATCTAGGATGGCATTTTTCCTAGTTGGAACCTCCACCATCTGTTCCAAGAAATTGTCTTGCAACAAGTTCAGAAATCGGCCCGCCTTTGTTGATCCTGAGGTACCATTAGCAGTCTGATATGGTAAATTAGTTGCGCTTGATCTAAATAAATGTGGATTCCAAAGTGGAAAATATCATGAATAACACACGAACATCTATACAAATAACCAAATATTCTATCCTAATGTGTGATCGATACGTGTATGATGAAACCCTCAATATGGACCAATCTCTTAGTTCCAAGAGAGAGCCATAATCATTGTGGAAATATCCAAAATTCTTATTTAGGCATGTGATACGTGAAACTTGTATTCATCCACCCCACATCAATAATTGTTGTGTGACAAACGCCCCACGATCACTTAGTGTGGCTCTGAGTAATCTGTGACAAACGTAACACAAAACAAATACAGCAACCTAGTTGCAATCCTTATATGAATAACCCGTGGGTTTAACACTCTTGCATGTGTGAACTTGATCTAGTAGACAACGGTAGTGATTTCAAATACCTAATCGTGAAAATATAATCTTCCTAATAATAATAATATGCACACACTCGTTAGTGTCTCAGTGACCAAAAATAGGCAGTGAATAAATATGAATTAATAAATCAAATATATGTTCTAATTCTCCCCTCAAAGTGTATACAGGGAGTAAAATAATATAAAAACCAACCATGTACCAACGAAACGCGTCAAAGGATGGTCGGTCTTTACTTCTCATAGCTGATTTTCTACTATACGTTCTTAAAGCCTTATCAGTTCTGGATGCTTTTCACATATGTGAAAAGCAATTTTACTGCGCACATGCGAGATGACCTCATGACAGAATATTGTAATGATGTTGAGTCTATGTGGCTAGAACTGGATAAGACTGATTCTAGTTGTAAACTTATTATGGGTTTATGTTACAAACCACCGAACATAAGGGAAGAGGAGGAGGCTTACTTACACTCCCAAATAGAAATAGCTGGGAAACAAGGAAATGTTGTTATAATGGGTGAATTCAATTATCCGGACATTGATTGGGAACATGGTACCGCGCACTCTATAAAGGCTGGCCGTTTCCTAAAACTGTAGAGGGACATTTCATGGATCAGATGGTTGAGTTCCCGACCAGGAAGAATGCAATTCTGGATTTTATTCATCACTAATAATACGGACCTAGTTTAAGACATAATGATTGGAGATACATTGGGTAATAGTGATCACAGGGTGATTACTTTTAATGTTGGTTACAGAAAGGAGAAGCATGTTGGTCTGATGAGAACGCTAAATTTAAGAAAGGCAAACTTCAATAAGCTGCAGCATCTAATGCATGACAACAAATGGGACAAATAATTTCTAACAATGACCAGAAGTGGCATTGTTTTAAGAGTACATTGCATAATGCTATTACCAAGTGCATACCATTGGGTAACAAAAATAAAAGATCAAGAACTAAGCCAGCATGGTTAAATAAAATGGTAAAACAATACATCAAAGAAAAGAAACTAGAATTTAAAAAAATATAAGACGGAGGGGACTGCATTGGCATTCCAGAGCTACAAGGAATGTAATAAGAGATGTAAGCATGAAATAGATTGCGAAAAACCTTTTGACACAGTCAGTAAAGATTCTTCCAATATATAAACAGTAAAAAGGTTAAAATAAACAGCAGGTAGGCCCAATAAATGATCAGAACAGGAGATTAATCACAAACAACCGGGAGAAGGCTGAGGTATTAAATTGATTTTTCACCTCTGTATACACTCTAGAAAAAGAAGGGTTTAATTGAGATAAGAAGGGGAGTAGCTCAGTGCATAAACTACTGCAGTGGTTAAGCTGTGTGAAGTTGGCACCCCATGTTTGTAAA
The DNA here is from genome assembly GCF_000935625.1 of Nanorana parkeri. Classification (NCBI taxonomy): domain Eukaryota; kingdom Metazoa; phylum Chordata; class Amphibia; order Anura; family Dicroglossidae; genus Nanorana; species Nanorana parkeri. The sequence goes on from NW_017307390.1 coordinate 109,638, forward strand.
ACCTGAATAAAAATATACCATTCGTTTGTGCCGCGTTTGTGCTGGTTTGTGCTGCAAAAACGAGCGTTTGTGCCGGTTCGGTTTCTGAGATATTAAGCATTCAATTTAATGCAAGCCCCGCCCACTTTGCACCCCATGTTGCGGAATTTTAAAAACAAAGACACCATTCGTTTGTGCTGCGTTTGTGCTGGTTTGTGCCGCAAAAATAAACGCTTGTGCCGCTTTGGTTTCAGAGATATGGTGCGTTATAGTTGCTGTAACCCCGCCCACTTTGCACCCCATGTTGCTAAATGTTAAAAACAAAGACGCCATTCGTTTGTGCCGCGTTTGTGCTGGTTTGTGCCGCTTTGGTTTCAGAGATATGGTGCGTTATAGTTGCTGTAACCCCGCCCACTTTGCACCCCATAATGCTGAATGTTAAAAACAAAGACGCCATTCGTTTGTGCCGCGTTTGTGCTGGTTTGTGCCGGTTTGTGCTGCAAAAATAAACGTTTGTGCCGCTTTGGTTTCAGAGATATGGTGCGTTATAGTTGCTGTAACCCCGCCCACTTTGCACCCCATAATGCTGAATTTTAAAAACAAAGACGCCATTCATTTGTGCTGCGTTTGTGCTGGTTTGTGCCGCAAAAATAAACGTTTGTGCCGCTTTGGTTTCAGAGATATGGTGCGTTATAATTGCTGTAACCCCGCCCACTTTGCACCCCATGTTGCTGAATGTTAAAAACAAAGACGCCATTTGTTTGTGCCGCGTTTGTGCCGCAAAAATAAACGTTTGTGCCGCTTTGGTTTCAGAGATATGGTGCGTTATAGTTGCTGTAACCCCGCACACTTTGCACCCAATGTTGCTGAATTTTAAAAACAAAGGTGCCATTTGTTTTTGCCGCGTTTGTGCTGGTTTGTGCCACAAAAATAAACGTTTGTGCCGATTTGGTTTCTGAGATATTGTGCGTTATAGTTGCTGAAACCCCGCCTACTTTGCACCCCATGTTGCTGAATTATCAAAACAAACACGCCATTCGTTTGTGCTGATTTGTGCCGCAAAAATAAATGTTTGTTCCGTAGTTCTTTGAACAGTTCTGTTGTCTTCGGGTCTTTCTTCCTTTATTTGTGTTTATTAACAAAGATTCACAATTGGGAGTATTGCTGTTTAATCTGACCACCATGCTGAAGTGGCAATGTTTCTGGGAGAATTTCCTCTCGTTCCCTCTTATTTTGTTCTTCAAATGTTGGTACTGCTATACATACCCAAAATATCCGGAAGCAAAATACTTCTGTATACATGTACTTTTTGATTCAAAAGTAATATAATAAAGATTTTTGTACCTACCAATGGAATTATAAAACTTTGGGGTCTATTCAGGAAGCTGCCGAAGGATCTGGCCGTAGCTTCGGCCGATCCTTCGGCTAGCTTCGGCCCCAGGACCCCTTCGGTTCAGGACATGGCATACACCTCAATATGTGTATGTTATGTGGGGGGAGGGAGGGGATGTGCTTTTTTTTATTTGTTTAAAAAAAAAATTTAAATTTTTTACATTTGTTTTTTTTACATTTTCTATTTATTTTTTAATAATTTTTTAAAATTTTTTTTTACTGTTGGGGGGGCTGCGGCGAAATATCTTGGGTCTAAATAGACCCATGACATTTCCCTTTTGAAATAGAAAAAGAAATTGAGGACATAAGTCCTCAATTTCTTTTTCTGCAGCCCCAGCACTCAATGAATGAGAAGCCTCAGTACAGAGGCTTCTCATTCATTCACAAACTAATGATAGTAAAAATATCTTACTATCATTAGTTTATGAATGGGGAGGAGCCTCTGTAGTGAGTGCTAGTCCCCATTCATAAATTCTTGAATGAACAGGCTGTGATGTAAATCACAGCCTGTTCATTCATAACTGGGGACACATAGTACTATGTGTCCCCAGTTATTTACAAACACCGGAGTGATCAGACGATCACTCCGGTGTTTGCTGTAAACAGAGGGATCGTTAAATATCAATGATATTTAACGATCCCCCGCTCTGCCACGCTACAGAGCCGCTGTCATCCAAAAACTGACAGGATGACAGCGTCTCGGATCGGAACACCGCTCGGCCATCCGGAATTGCGGCCAGCCGCCGCTTGGTCCCCCGACCCCCCCGCCGGTGATTTTTTTACGGATCCCCACTGCCACAGATCCTAAAAGCAGCGGGGATCCATGCCAGGTCCGTACGGCATACTGAGCTGGCCAGCCAGAAGCACTTTTGTAGCTCCTTATGCCGTACGTCCTTGGCAGCGAAAGGGTTAATGACTGGAAGGGTACCAAGTGACTGGTGTAAAGCAACGGTAGTACTGATATTCAAAAAAGGCTCAAGATGCCAACCTGGGAACTACAGACCAGTCAGTCTAACATCAATAGTATGCAAACTGTTTGAGGAAATGATAAAGGAATATTTAGGGGATTTTGTTCGTGACAATGGTATTATAAGTGATAATCAGCACGGATTTATGAAGGACCGTTCTTGTCAGACCAGCCTACTAACATTCTATGAAGAGGTGAGTAGGGATATGGATAGAGGAAAGCCAGTGGATGTGGTGTACCTGGATTTTGCAAAAGCATTTGACACAGTACCACATGGATGCTTAATACACAAACTGAAATCTATGGGCATAGATTAAATGGTGTGTACATGGATAGAAAACTGGCTACAAAAACGTGTCCACAGAGTATTGATAAATTGCTCTTTTTCAGATTGGTCTAAGGTTGAGAGTGGCATTCCCCATGGTTCTGTCTTAGGCCCCGTATTGTTTAACCTGTTTATTAATGATATTGGGGAGGGTGTTAATAGCCATGTTTCTGTGTTTGCAGATGATACCAAAATTGGGAGGGTAATAGACACGGACTTAGACATTATAACACTACAGGAGGACCTGCATAAAATAGGAGTGTCGACGACTATGTGGCAGATGAGGTTCAATGTTGATAAATGTAAAGTAATGCATGTTGGGGTTAAAAACAGGCAAGCAGAATACATATTAATGGGTACTCCACTAGCGAAGTCAGAAATGGAAAAAGATTTGGGGGTCATAGTAGACAACAGATTGAATAATAGCTTGCAATGCCAGGCTGTAGCAAACAAAGCTAGCAGAGTACTGTCCTGTATTAAAAAGGAAATGCACTGTAGAGACAAAGCAATAATCTTGCCACTTTATAGATCGCTGGTTCGGCCTCATCTGGAGTATGTGGTTTAGTTTTGGTCACCAATCCACAGAAAGGATGTCCTGGAGCTGGAGAGAGTCCAGAGAAGGGCAACTAAACTAATTAAGGGGATGGGGGACCAAAGCTATGAGACAAGGATGCTAAAGTTAGACTTGTTCATGCTTGAAGTGAGTTGATTAAGAGGGGACATGATTTTAATGTACAAAATGTTTGGTGGTGATGGCAACATCAGCAGTAAACTTTTTACAGTAAACTCCATAACAAAGACTAGAGGACACCACTTAAAATTGATGGAGAAAAGATTTAACCACAAAGGGCTTCTTTTCAGTCAGAGCAGTTACATTTTGTAACTCTCTGCCACAAGCAGTGGTATCAGCAGAGAGTATTGGGTCATTCAAAAAGCATTTAGATACCTTCCTCAGAGACCGTAACATACAGGGGTACAGGTACTTTTAAAACCTAGAACCACACAGGGACTCACATACACATGCACTACACACACACTTACACATAAGATTGAACTTGATGGACCTGTGTCTTTATTCAACCTCAAATATTATGTAACTATGTAAGTGTTTTACAGTGTCCCCTTGGCTATTTGAGGTATTAAATATATATTCGACATGTAAATTTGGTTTACTTCCAAATGCAAATTTGGACAAAATGTAGTGAATTCAGATGCAGCCGAATGTCTGAATTCCAATAATGCAAACAAATCCGAAGGATCTATTAAAGGATAACTATGGGGTATACCTTTTTTTGCATTTTTAGTTTCCTTATGATACAGGAGTACATTTTGCAATGTACTCCTGTATTTAAAAATGCACCATAAGCTTACAATTCAGTGTAATATACTGTGGGTGGGACTAAACTCTATGCTGAGAAGCAATATTGTCGGGATCCTCCTCTCCCATTGAGTGACAGAAGCTTGTAGGAGCTGCTGCACATTCAAGAGAACATGTGCAGACACTCAAGGCACATCCTATCAGAGTTAACACTTGCACATTCATCCTGCAGTTTGTCTTTCATTCCCACTCTACTGAAAAAAGTAGGTGTCCTTGGAGAGATTGGTGGTGTCCTTGGAGAGATTTTCCATCACTTTCTTTACCTCTGACCCACTGTCACTGATACAAAAGGTGAGAGAAAGGAGCTGGTTTACTAAAGGAGTTTAATTATTTGTAAATTGTGTGAATATTTACATTTTGATGCAAGATACTAGATGATATAAATGGCCTCTAAGACACCTGCCTTGTCTATGCATAAGGGGATCAACATAACTGTATTTTCTTTTTACTATATCATATGTACGTTTAGTCACGTAGTTCTATTTTGGTTTATGAGGAGGAGAATCTTGTCTGCTTGGTTTGGTTACTGGAAATATGCAATATATAAATGTATTCTTTGATAATGTTACGTTAGTTGATTGTAAGTGTGTGACACATACTTATGATATAATTAGATTTGTAGTAAAATGCATGTTTATCAAAATTGATCCATGTTTTGCAATAAGAGACTATAATTATGTTTATTGTTTAAATATAGGGACCATCCAAGTGAAGATTTCAGCAAGTATTCTCTCTAATGGTCCTGAATAAGCTTATAAATCCATGAAAATTGTCAACTACCGAAGAGAATAATACAAAAAGAGGGGAATTTATCAGAGAGAATCTGGAGCAGTTGGCCATAGTAACTAATAAGCTTCTATCTTCAGTTTTGTTCTGTTAAGATTTCAGAGACAGAGGAGATAGATGAAGATGCGCGGCAGCAGCAGAAATATATGAAAGGATAAAAGGATGGGAAAGCGGGTGAGCACTGGATCCTCAAGACACGCTGCTATATGTGCACCTATGATTTCGCCACTTTAATTCTGAGAGAAGTTGGACTTCCATCCTCCTTTCTTGGAAATAGTTTTACAGTTGATCTCTGATCCTAGGATTCTTGCTATAAAATTCCCTGAAGAAGCATACGTGCGAAACGCGTTAGAAGTTTATAGATGATTGCATCAATTTTATGGAAAGAATACCTGAATTTAATTTGGACGACATGTATGAATAACTGTTATCATGAACAATATGTTATATGTCTATATCATGCAAGAATCAGGGAAATAATTATCATTATGATTTTTATGTATTTATGAAATTTTAATTACAAATAAATTTGTTTAAATTTGTAATGCAAGTCTGACGCTTCTTAAAGCCCAATTACTACTACATGTAGTTGTTTGGAAGAAATTCAGTTAAAATTTAAAAATGAGATAGAGAGGGGCTGATTGAGCCAGATTTTCTCTGCTCCAGTTTTGATAAATTTCCCTCAATTTATGCTGAATACTGTAATATCTATTTTGAATTTTATTATTTTGTACCAATAAAACTTGTTCATGTTCTACAAACAAATCTATTCATGTGATGTATTTTTCTTGGGTGTTATATTCCCCTGTTTCTTCTCAATAACTATTACACAATGCCTCTCTGTGTTGTGCTGTACCTTCCCTATTCCACTCTGCTTCACTCTGTGCTGTTGAAGTGCCTATTGTACACCTTCCAATTCCATGAACTGTTCTATACATTCCGTATTCCACACCATTTCATTCTGTACATTGTGTTGTACACTGAGTGGCCAGATTATTATGACCAACCCATCAGTACTTCGTTGGGCCACGAGATGACTCCACGCAATGACTTTGCTGGGCCGCCTCGTGACTCCACGAGATGTTGAAAGGTGATGCGAGGAATCTGACACTGCACTGTTGCCCTTCTGTTGTCTTGTACCAGTCTTGCCACTCTCCGTTCTGCCCTAACATTGACTAGTCACTGACGGCCACAATTCGCAAGTTCAGACCCAGATTTTCAGCTGACAGTCCAGTCTTTAAACACTTTAACAACAACTGCTCTTGAACATTTAACGAATTCTTCTGTTTTGCTGATACTCGCTCCATAGCTTGAGCGCCAACAATCATCCCTAACTAACCAAAACTGCATATTTCTTGTGAGATGAAACCCTACAACCCTTTTCTCAACGTAATCTTAACTAAAATTGTATTTTCTCATGTCCTTTTATAGCCCTTATCTACATAGACTTAAGGGTCTATTCACGAAGCAGCCGAAGGATCTAGCCATAGCTTTGGCCGATCCTTCGGCTAGCTACGGCCCTAGGACCCCTTCGGTTCAGTAGAACCGAAGGGCTGCTGTACGGGCTATTCAGTATAGCCCGTACAGCTCAGGAACTTGGCCGAGCGGCTCAGTCTAGCCGAACGCATATGCCTCGGCTCGGCTTAGCCACGCTGAAAGCCGAAGCTGGCCGAGCAGCTGGCCATTGGCCGGCCAACAGCCTACTTCTGACAGCTGGGGGGAGCCAGCCGTGATCTTACAGCTGGCTCCGGCCACTTGCAGAGAGATCAGCGTCCCTGGTTACCAACTAACCAGGGACACTGATCTCCAGACAGCCAAAAGCTATAGAGGTCTATGAATTCCAGCAATGCAGAATAGTATATGAATTTGCAACATACTCTGTGCTGCCGCTCTGCTCCGGGGTGCCGGCCTGGTGTCTTGGATGGAGGGTCCCAACAGAGACAGATGCAGAAAGTCTCAGCTGGGGCAGATGCAAACGGTCTAAGTAGGGGCAGATGCAGAGGGCCTAACGGAGCAGATGTGGAGGATCAGCAGGGGCAGATTTGGAGGATCAGCACGGGCAAATGTGGAGGATAAGCAGGGGCAAATGTGGAGGATCAGCAGGGGCAAATGTGGAGGATCAGCAGGGACAAATGTGGAGGATCAGCAGGGGCAGATATGGAGGATCAGCAGGGGCAGATGTGGAAGATCAGCAGGGGCAGATGTGGAGGATCAGCAGGGGCAAATGTGGAGGATCAGCAGGGGCAGATGTGGAGGATCAGCAGGGCCAAGGTGGAGGATAAGCAAGGGCAGATGCGGGGCATCAGAGGGGCAGATGCGGAGCATCAGAGGGGCAAAAGCGGAGGATCAGAGCGGCAGATGTGGAGGATGAGATGTGGAGGATTAGAGGGGCAGATGCAGAGGATTAGAGGGGGCAGATGCTGAGGATTAGAGGTGCAGATGCGGAGCATTAGAAGGGCCGATGCGAAGAATCAGAAGGGCAGATGTGGAGGATCAGGGGGGCTGATGCGGAGGATCAGGGGGCAGATGCGGAGGATCAGGGGGCAGATGCGGAGGATTAGAGGGGCATTTGCGGAGGATGAGATGTGGAGGATCAGAGGGGCAGATGTGGAGGATCAGAGGGGCAGATGCAGAGCATCTGAGGGGCAGATGCGGAGCATCAGAGGGGCAGATGCGGAGGATCAGAGAGGCAGATGTGGAGGCTCAGAGGGGCAGATGTGGACAATCAGGGGGGCATATGCAGAGGATCAGATGTGGAGGATGAGGGGGGCAGATGCGGAGGATCAGGGGGGCAGATGCAGAGGATCAGGGGGGCAGATACAGAGAATCAGAGGGAGGTCAGCATGGTTGATGTGCAGGCAGTGGAGATCTGTGCTGGTCATGGAATGCTATGCAGACATCCCAACTCTCCCAGATGCTCCGGGAGTCTCCCCCTATTAGATAGCAGCTCCCGGCCGCCCCGGGAGAGAAACACTTCCTCCAGGAAAGGTTCAAACCTTTCCCTGCGAAGGTTTTTTTTTTCTTTTCTGACATCGGGAGCCGCGGCCCGACCGTCAGTCAGAAAAGAAAAAAAAAGGCATAGGAATGCATAGCTAGATTCCTATTGGCTATTTCACTTTGCAATAGCAAACTAGCTAATGCACCCACCCACTGCTGCTGTCAATCAGCAGAAGGGGACCTGAATTTTTCTATCAGGTCCTCTTCTGGTGATTGAAAGCAGCAGAGGGCGGGTGCTAGTTTGCTATTGGTTATTGCAAAGTGAAATAGTCAATAGGAATCTAGCTGTGCATTCGTATGCCTTTTTTTAAAATTCTGACGACTGCAACTGCCAGAATACTAAAAAAAAAAAAAAAGCCTGCAGATAGCAAAGAAGCTATTGCTTCCTGTGCTATCTGCCATCATTTCAGGGGGGTGCTTCTCCCAGCGGATGGGGGAGGGAAGAGGGCACCTCCCTGAAATGAGAGGGACACCTCCCTGAAATTGCTTCTTTCAGGTTGGGATCCCTGGCTATGTAATGTGAGCAGGGCACTGTATACTGGCAGAGACTTGGTCGGCTGCTGTGAGGTCTGTGAGGAAGAAGCCGGGACCGAATCTCACTTTCACTTTCCCGCACAGCATTCATCTGCCAAACCCCCCTCACGCAACTGTAAGAGACATCCGTGCACAGAGATCATGACACTCGTCTGCAGCTGCGGCTGTCAGATGAGGCTGTGTAAACCAACGGCAGGGTCTGGTGGGCACAGACACATGCTGTGGGGCTGGAAGCAGGTGAAAAGAGAGCTGGAGGGAAGGGAGGGACGGTAACAGGCTCCATCCTGGCCGTGGGCCCTCGGTCCATGCCCGAATGGTAAGTCCGCCCCTGTCCTGGCTGCATGCCTGGATTAGGGTCTTGTTGGAATATTAGGGGAAACCCCACACTGTTTTTTTCCTTTTCATATCAATTTGTACTGTCATTTAAATCTTTAAACAATATCTTTATAATTTTCTTTACACTATATACATCAATAAAGGGGATCAGGGAGTTTCTATCAAACTCTCATTAAGATTTAAGAACTGCAAATGATACACTAGTGTAAAATTGCCTAGCAGTAGGCCCTGTTTAATGAGAGAGACTTGGCCAATATGTAGCAGAGACAAAAAGTACTAGCAGATGTTTTACAACATGAATTTAGATATTGCAGTGGATACAGCAGTGTAAAATTGGCCATAAGCAGGACAATGTTAAATAGCATTTTTAGGCCCAAATTTGCTAGAGACAAACAGCACAGGTAGGTGTTTTACTACAAGAATTAAGATACTGCAGAGGATACAGCAGTTTATATTTGGCCAGGAAAGTTTTATTCATTGAGAAAAGGTCTAGCCTAATTGGTATATGCCTAACTTTTATCTATGGAATAGGGGGGGGGGTGTTAAATGCAAGTGTTATAATGTAGGGATGCACCAATACCATTTTTTCAAGACTGAGTACAAGTACCAATACTTTTCCTCAAGTATTCACCGATACCAATTACTGATACCTTTTTTTAATGTCACGTTTTTCTAAAACAATAAAGACTAATGATTTTAGGACAGTGGTGGAGGAATCAGTCACAGCTGCAACTGTTGCGACTCTGATAGTTCTGCCACGGACTCCAAGCTGTAGAGCAATCCCAGCAATACATTATACAGCAATGCAGAATACCAGCAGAGATAGAGGACTACAGATCCCAGCAATACAATATACAGCAATGCAGAATACCACTAGCTTTAGAGGTCTACAAATCCCAGCAATACATTATACAGAAATGCAGAATACCACCAATGATAGAGGACTACAGATCCCAGCAATACATAATGCAACAATGCAAAATTCCATCAGCTATAGAGGACTACAAATCCTAGCAATACATTATACAGCAATACACTATAATATGCCATATACTCTGTGCTGCTCACCAGGGCATTGTGGCATCTCAGGAGGCTGTGTGTAGTCTTACCAGGGCTGTGCGGAGTCTCATGAGGCTGTGCGGGGTCTATTCAGGGCTGTGTGAGGTCCCAGGAGATTCTGCAGGGTCTCACCAGGGCTGTGCGGGTTCTCAGAAGGATGTGCGGGGTCTCACCAGGGCCATGTTCAGTCTCATCAAGGCTGTGTTCAGTCTCACCAGGGCTGTGTTTGGTCTCCACATGGCTGTGCAGTGTCACCATGGCTGTGTCTGGGGTAAGAGAATGTGGGGTGGTGGGGTGAAGTATTTTTACAATTCTTTTTACATTTTTTTCTTATCTTTTAAATGATGCTGTTCGGCGCTATGAAAAATGTAAGCTTCAAAACTATGCCATTAAATTGTTGTGCCACTGGACAATTTTTAAAAGCTATACATAAAGGCTTAAATTCTCATCTTTTGCAAACACAACTTCCTGTGGCTTCTACCTACTGTTGGTATATTACAACAACAGAAGCTAGACAAGCAATCTAACTTTGGAAAGCAGCACAGTCAAAATTAAACATATATTTAGGCTGGGTTCACACCTAGGCGTATCGAATATGCGCATTTGTTGCGCGTTTCGTGCCGCACGTTTTAACCGCGATTTGCGGTAAAAAACGCACAGCGAACACGCGTTTCCGAGGGCTACCTGGCTGTATCCCAATGGATACGCGCGGCAAATACGCCCCAAAGAAGCTCCTGTACTTCTTTGGGCGTAGGACGTTTTGCTGTAAAACACCCAGGTGGGAACCATACCCATAGGCAATCATTGGTTTTCACATGTTGAGCGTTTTACAGAGCGTAGGAATGCGCTGTAAAACGCCCAGGTGTGAACCAGGCCTTAGAGATTACTTTCTCTGTGACTTGGGACTCTGATCAACAAAAAAGTTCTAGCAGCCTTCAGACACTTAACATCTAAGTGGCCTACCTTGTGAATCATAGTCTGCAACAGAGACAGTGCTCTCAATCCAGAAAGCTGTGGGAATGATAAAGTGTGGCCAGCTACTGACTGGCAAACTACAGTCTTGTGAATCAACAATGACAACATCCTCTCCAACATTTTTTTCATCCTACTGAAAACAGACACAGCTTACTTCAGAGTGACAACACTGCTCTGAATTTAGGAGCAGTGCAGCATTTCTGCCACATCATCATAGTAAGCTTTATTAGGTAGACTTCACTCGTAGACACCACAGGTATTTATTCAACTTTGGAGGGGGACTAAGAAAAAACTGCACTTATAATTAAAGTTATTATAAGTCAAAAGGTTTTTGAGGAATTTCAAATGCTAATTAAAGAAGAACTCTGGCAAAAATGATCTTAACCCTTGCAGTGGGGCTACAACCTTTGCAGTGGGTTAAGTGCTCGTTTTGATCAAAGGGCAAAAATAACCAAGTTATACTCACCTGAACCTTGGAGCCAGCAAGCTGCTACTCCAGTCCCTGAAGCCTCTCTCCTCCTCCACTCCAGCAATGGTGTGTCCCCCGGCAGCCTCACGTCCAATACACTGTATTGGATGTGATGGCACACTACTGTGCTGTCCCTTGCGATTTTGTACAGTACAGAGAGTTCAGGGAAGTGGAGCTGAAAGAATTGGAGTCAGCAATAGGATGACTGTAAGTGCTTGGGCAAAAATGTAAAGGCATACTTTGCTGGGCTATGTACTGTACATTTGTTGGATCTGGATTCATTATTGAAAAACAGTGAGAATTTAATACTACTTTAAGTGCTGCAGCATATTTTTTTTCTTTTGGCCAGAGTTCTACTTTAACAGGTAGACAAAAAGATTCCTAAATGTTCTTCTCTGATCTGTGTCCCCACTAAGACCATTTACATTGGGTTGAAACAGTTTATACTTATATACAATGATCAGCCATAACTTTATGACCTCTGAGAGGAGAATAACATTGTTTATCTGGTTACAATGGCACCTGGAAGTGGGTGGGATATTTTAGGCAGCAGGTGAGCATTTTGTCTCTAAATTTTTGTTGAAAGCAGAATAAATGGGCAAGCGTAAGGATTTTAGCGATTTTGACAAGGGCCGAATTGTGATGGTTAGACGACAGAGTCAGAGCAACTCCTCAACAGCAGCATTGGTTGCTAAAAGCATGACCTTTTCTCCACTTTTCATCTAATACCCATTCTTTATATTCTTTATTACTTTAGATTCTGATCTGTTATTATTATTTTTTTTTAAATTTGTTACAGTTCTGATTTCTCTCTATGAGCCTACTTGCAGGGTCACCTACATACATATAAGTCTAACAAAGATATGGAACCATACAAGATCACAACACAAAAGACTGTTTAGCTATGTAAAACTACCTAAAACTCATAATAAATGTTTTTTTTTTTTGGCATGTCAATTTTTATTGTAGTTTAAATACAGTACAATTAA
>NW_017307390.1:127785-135754 GCF_000935625.1 Nanorana parkeri
CAGCGGATGTGCGGATCGGAGCTCCGAATCAGGGAAGTAGTTGTAGAGTCCTGTGAGACTGGATGGAGCGCAGAAGGGGGTAAAAACATGAAGAGAAAAAAAAGTAAAACTAAGATAAAAGAAAAAGTGCATCAGATACTTCAGACCTGGTACAAATGAACAGGTGAAAGGATTCTTCCTTTTTTCCAGATGGGTGTATCTTACGGTAGAGCTTCACTTACAGTCCAAAGTGACTGACAGTCAATCGAAGCCAATTAAGTTGTAGGGAGTCCAATGGTTGAGGAGCTAATCTTGGGTAAGAGATTCGAGGATGAGAGGAACAGATCTATGCGCGACAGAGATTTGTGAACGTGAGAGAAGTGGGTGTAATCCCTGTCTATGGGGTGGAAGAATCTCCAAACATCAATTAAGCCATTCATGTGTATCATGGATTGTAAGTGCCCGTCCTGTGGATTAGGCAGGAGGCGAGGGGGTCTACCTTCCCAAGTCCTGTCTTCGAGGGTGGATGGGGTAGCGTTGAAATCTCCCCCTAACAATACGTGCGTATATGGACCTTGGTCTTGCAGTTTAGTTGATAAGGAGTCACAAAATGGTCTATTGTCACAGTTCGGGCCATAGATGTTCCACAGGTTAAGAGTAAATTTACCTAATAAGATAGAGGTGTGAGACCATCGACCTCCTTCGGTGTCGTGTTCCTGGGAAAGTAGAGTATAAGGGAGATTCTTGTTTATGAGGGTAATCACCCCAGCCTTTCTGCCTTTAGCTGGAGCGCCTACCGCCAAACCCACCTATGCTTGTCTCATACGCTGAATGTCTGTCTCTTGTAAATGGGTTTCTTGGAGCAGTGCTATGTCTGCTTTGAGCCTGCGAAGGTGACGGATGATTTTGCGTCGTTTGTTAGGCGATCGAAGTCCCTTAACATTCCATGTTACCACATTTATGGGGGTTCCCATGATCGGATTGTATTTAGTGTAGTAGAGATGTGAATCGTAGTGAATAGGTGGTAGCTGACAAGTGTCCCAGTGCTACTTGGGCTACCTACGTGGTGGTCCCCATAAAAGATGGTGCAAAAGTTCAAGAAAAGACATACCCATAACAACGCTTGAGCTGCAGGAGGGCCCCGTGTCAATCCTCCCGGCAGCGGATGTGCGGATCGGAGCTCCGAATCAGGGAAGTAGTTGTAGAGTCCTGTGAGACTGGATGGAGCGCAGAAGGGGGTAAAAACATGAAGAGAAAAAAAAGTAAAACTAAGATAAAAGAAAAAGTGCATCAGATACTTCAGACCTGGTACAAATGAACAGGTGAAAGGATTCTTCCTTTTTTCCAGATGGGTGTATCTTACGGTAGAGCTTCACTTACAGTCCAAAGTGACTGACAGTCAATCGAAGCCAATTAAGTTGTAGGGAGTCCAACAGGCCAGAGCCGCGTCCCGCTTATGTGAAAAAACTTAAAACAAGGTAAGTATGAGAACATCAGGAATCAATCAGCTTATAAACAGGAAACAGCCGATTGCCCCCGCCAGCATGATAATTATATGTCACCCAATGGGGTGTTCAGTAACATGGCAGCTTTCACGCTTTCTTTTTCCTCGGCGGGCTCTTTGAGGGTGATTGCATGACGGGAGCCATCACAGAGGTGAGGTATTTATGGGCTTGTTCAGGCATATTATATTGTAGGGGTTTTCCATCAGGCGATGTAATTTTCAATATAGCAGGGTATGCCAAAGTAAATTTCATCCGTTTATTTACCAGCTGCTGACAGATGTCATGGAACGCCTTCCGTCTTTTTGAGAGATCTGCGGAATAGTCGGCGAACATCAGAAGCTTATGGCCCCCTGCCACCAAGTTGTGCTGCGCACGGTAGGCCTGTAATATTTGTTGTTTTTCAGCATAATCCAGGTAGCGTACCACTATAGGTCTGGGTTTTGAATCCTCCCTGGGGGGGCCAACTCTATGAGCCCTCTCCACTTTGTACGATTTATCTGACCCCAGTGCCTGCGGTATGATTGATGAGCAGAAGTGAGGCAGCTCATTTGGTTTGATTGTTTCCGGGAGACCTATGATCCGCAAATTATTTCTGCGTGATCGATTTTCAAGGTCGTCAACTTTATCCGACAGGTAGTGTACAGATTTAGTGAGCCGATCAATCTGTTTGCGGGCAGAAAAGGAATCATCATCTAGGTCATTAACCCTCAGTTCAATATCACTGATCTGTTTGCCTTGGGTTGCTATTGTTGCCTCTATTTTGCCCAGGTGATGCTGCAGGGAGTCATTGATTATGCTAGTCAGGTCAGGCTTGAGGTAAGAGGCCACCGCTGCTGCCAGCTTCTGGTAATCTAGTGCTTCCTGAGGAGGGGGCATGGGGGACTCACCAGCGGTGTCTGCAACCTGACTGAGCTGCATATCTTCAGCGTCCGCCATCTTGGATGGGCCGCGGTCGTCACTGAGGGAAGGCTGCAAGGTACGTCTGGTCGGTTGGGAGCGTGCAATCTACCTTTCCATGTCCGGTACTTGTGCCTTTTGATGTCCGGTGCAGTTTCGCCTGCGTTTAAGCTGCTCTTTCGGTGTGTGCTGGGGATGTTCGGCATTAGGCGGGACGGAGCTCCCGTTCACACACCTAGATCATCTGGCGCCGGAACCGGAAGTATAATAAATGTTTTTAAATTATACATGTTATATGATACAAATACAAAATATACATTTTTTTGTGGGCTTAACATATTTTAATACAGTCTCCATGTTTTTTGTGTAGCAATAGCAGTTTACTTGCGGTGTAGAGTTGCTCTTTAACTTGCTGTTTGATCATCTAAGAAATGATAACTACAGCACTGCAGCTGCAAACCCCATGATCACACAGAGACTTTGCTTTACTGGATGAACATAGCACTTCATTTCACAAACGTTCTACTCCGCACAAATTAGCCAGGGTCCTGGAGGGCAGACTGGCAATGGGGTTACTGGTATCCAATGTATCTAATTAATTGAAAAATGCTCAAATTGCTTTTACAGTTGTTATTAAGAAGCAGAACCCTTGTTGCCAGTGCTCAACCATAATTAGAGCCCCCGGGAATTAAATATTTAGCATTAGTAATGTAACCACTCGTAGGACACCAAATTCTATTTTCGTAATGAAAGCACTGCAGTGTAAGTGCAAATGGTTGAACCGACAGCTGTGACAAGCAGACAGGCCTGGGGTATATCAATAAGACACCCCATTGGACAGATAGTCTTACCACATTACTAGTTTGTAAAAAGATCTGCAAGTCTAATTCCCGCTGGGCACACATTACCTCAACTATTTAGTTCTCTAATGCAAACAGGATGATCGGCTTGGTAAGACACTGGCCGTAACTGCTAGGAGACACATAGAGGTTTCTTTTTTTTCCACTAAATTGCTCTTTGGAAGCTAATAGCATTGTCAAAGAAGAAAAAAAAAGAAAAAAAAGTTGTTACTGAAGGTTGAATATGTTTATTTAAAGTTTAATTACTTCTTAAGTGTGAGTGCCTCTGTGATACAATATGTACAATATTGAATCTAATGAGACAGCATTTAATATGGCAGGAAACATTGGGGAATTCCTGCACTAAATTAACTGTGAATAGAATGGAATACTTGGAGTGAAGCTGCACAGTTCATCTAAGAAACAACAACATAGCTTGTTCTCATGGATGTTTTCATTCTAAACAAGACATGTGGAGGTATTAACAGCTGCCTGTTACAACTGCTCAACTTGTCAAAAGTTATTAGGTTACCCTCTAATAAGAAGCAATAAAGGGGATTTGACTGTATTTGTCTTCTTTCAGGGTAAGCCAGATTTAGAAAACAGTTAGGTGCAAGTGCTTTCACTTAGGAACAAATTAAAGTGTTGGTCACAGTGTGGCACAGCTGTTTAATGCATAGCTTGTTTTGCAGCTCAATGTCATTTTTTAATAATGTAAAAATAAAATCACCATCATCTATTTTTCTCTTTTTTTAAATTCCCATTATGCAGCTTTCATGTTGCTAATAATTTTGCTGTGCAAAATATGTCAGACTATGTTTTCGCAGCCATTAACAACTGCAATAATATAAGTTGTGTGACACAAATAAAATGGCAAGGTCACAAGTGGAATATATGTCTGTATTCAGAGAGACCATTAGCATCTTGGTTAAATTATGCTTTTCTTCTAAACACCTAATAAAAACAGTGTCAAGCTGATACTTATCCTACGTACTCATACATTAAAGACCGCGCTGGTTAATCATATGGCCTTTTTACCTTGTGCCCCATTACACCATAATAGTGGCATCCTTGCATAGCTTGCTTGAATATCTAACCTTGTGAACTGTTTTTTTGTAATCTAAAGCATATTTAAAGAGATTCTGTTTTCTTGGAGCCACTCAGTGGAAACAGATGTGATGAAGTTGATTTTAGAGTTTATTTCGATGATCAAAAGCTTTACTCTTGAAAAATGGTGTTCCCTTTTAACTCATTTGAAACCAGGTGAGGTGCCACATAAAGGTAGTTTGGGAAAGTGGGATGAATACTTTTTAGCAATTCATTTTTAGCAGGGATCTGAGTAAGTTATTGAAACATATCCCTTTTGATCCTTAATACTAAAAAGGTTAAAGGAAGCTTGGGAAAGTGTATAAATACTTTTTAGTAATCCATTATTAGCAATGATTTATGCACATTATTTTAACATTATTTTAACATTTCCCTTTAGGATTCTAATAGTAAAACATATATAAATTAATTCAAGATAAGTTTTATGCAAATGTGACTACTTTTTTAATGTGATTTTAGCTTGTTTGAGAATTTTAGGCTTCTAGATATTCAGTATGTCTCTGAATTTGTCTTATCTTATGTGTACCTTTTTCATTTACGCAAAAGTTGATTTTAATGACATTTGTTATTAGAAATTAAACATTTATTGAATACAGAATAGGAATTACACACTACTAGTCAGGGTGGAAGGACACAACAGACAAAGTAAGAGGAAACAAAGCAATAAGAAGGAGAAAAAGACAAGTGTTAAATACAGAGCACAATTGTTCTTTTCATGTGGCTTTGTTGATCATTATGGCTGCCTTTGCTGTGATATCACACACGTATGTTTTATACAAGCATACAAGGGAACAACATGCATTATGTTAATTGCTCAAAAATGTTCTTAATATCTGTGGTATGTAGACTTTTACTTCAGCATTGCTGTTTAGGTCTAGTGTTCAGAAAAGTGTCCTGAAGATGGTTATAAAGGCAGATTTAGGGAAAATAATATTTATTTAAAAATGTTTGGGAAAATGCGTGGATCCTCTTAGCAAAAGGGCTAATATATCCCCCAAGATAAGTAACAAGAAGAAGGAGACATGTGGGTACGAAGCATTTGCATAAAACTTTTGAATAATTTTCTACCATAGACCAGTATCCAGAGCAGTAGTATCTAATCCACGTAAACATGACATATGTCAACTTGTCTGGTAAACAATTTTTGAAGAGAAAATGTCAACCTGTCCAGAAATCACTTTTTAACTTTCAAAGTATTTTATTAATTTTCCAATGTAGAATAAAACAATAAAATAGCACATGATGCACAATCGGTATAGCATACAATTGCATTTCAGATTCTTCCACATTAGCATAGTCAAGTAGTAGGGGGGGATCACTAGATGCCATACACACAATATATAATAGTTCTGTAAAACAGATCATATCTATCACCCTATTCTTGCCAATTTATCCCCCATCAGCAAAACAAAACTCAAAACAGTCTGAGAGGAATGTCTGCAGCAAACATTTGTTATGATCTCCTCCTTATCTATATAAATAGAAGACTTTCTGCCCAACATCAATGCACTAAACAGCTCACGTGTGCGAGCATAATGAAAAAAAAGACAGACAAGAAAAGGAAATAGATGCTAAAGGACGCAGAACATTTTAAGAGTCCAAAAAGAGTAGCTCCATCCCCGACCAAATAGCAGAAATCACTTTTTGAAGAGAGAGAATTTGAATTTATACAAGCCTGCAAAAGCTTCTCTTGGTGGCAGCTGCTACCAGGCATAAAAGTTTTTCACAGGTCAGAGTTGATTTGCATAAGACTTGTTCTAACAAGAAAAAAATGGCTCACGGAAGGGGAAGCAATATATTTCTTCAAAGGTGTACCTTCAAGTACCTTCCTTATCAATAAAAATATATCTAATTTGTGTATCACTCAGCTGCAGATCCTCAAATCATCTCTGAATTTGTGTTGACAGTGTCCTTCCTTCTAGAGGATGGCTACTTTTTTCCTCATGGTCCCTATGTGTTTTGTAAAGCAGCCACTGCTCCAAGCTTGCTCCCATGGTAGACTACAATGTCAGGTTTAGTTTACTCATTTGTATTGAAGTTATAGTCCATTACGGGAGTGAGCTTGGAGAAGTGGCTACTTTACAACACACACAGGAACCATGGGAACAAAAGTAGCTGCCTTCAAGAAGAAATAACAGTGTCAGTGCAAATTCAGAGAAGATTTGAGGTTTTACAGCTACGTTGTTATTAATAAGAAAGGTACTTGAGTTCAGTTTTAAGATTTAACTACTGATTTCAGTGTCACTTTAAAACCTCAACTCTGGTGAGACCTGCAGAACATACAGTATATTTATTTAAATGATTGTAGATCCACTTGATGTAAATTGCTTTTATTTTTTGCTAATTTAAAAAACTGTCTTTAGCAATGTCAGTATATCATTTTTTTTTCCAGTTTGAGTGCAGCTGAAACATGCTAGCTGCAGAGGGTTTAAGATGGAAATTATGTTTGGCTCTTGTATGTTTTTCTGACTGGGCCTTTTCTAATACTTTAATTTGTGTTTTCTAGATTATACTCATGGATATTTTGGTAAAGTCTCCCATATGACTCAATTCAATCTAGAAGTCTGATAGACAGCTTTTATTGTGTTTTCTACATATTTCAAGCAATAGTATATTGATAGAGATTATACAGTGTGTATACAGGGTGTAACATTTTGGGGAATATAATAATGTTAAAATGGTTTACACATTTAAATATGTAAAATGTTTCTAGGAAATCATATTGAAATATTTCATATAGGGGAAACTTTAATTTGTGGAACATAGTAAGATCCATGGATATTAGAATGCCTTGGTGTTGAATGACTTATGTGTCCTATTAGGAAGGATTCTGCATATTCCAGTTATTGGTTTAACTGGAATTTTTTTAGCATCATAGCTTCAGATATATTAGACTGATAAGTAAGTCTGCTAACTTGCTAACTAGTTATTCGATTGGTTATAATGGCTAACCTTTAAATGAGATTTATTATAGAAATTACAATATCATTAACAAAAGCTCATGTTTTAATTTAATAACAGTCTAAGGAAATTCTAGTGAAGAAGTAAAGCATGCAGTGCTTTTGTAGCAATGGATGGTTATAATGAAGAGTAAGGGTAACAAGGAAAATGGAGTATTATTAGGCCAATTGACATAAGGATTGGCATTAGCTGATATGCTATGTCTTTTGTGAAGTGCAAACACTTACTGAAATAGGGAAAAAAAAGCGAAACTACAAGTATGTAGAGGGCCTCCCAAGTATCGGTGCATGTTACTAACTTTCTTCCTACAATTTGACAGCACTGGTACTTGGTAATTGAATGCTCATAAACCCACTGATTTGCTATCAGATATTGTTGTGGACCCTCTGAATCACCAAAGAGTTACAGTCAACTTACAGGTAGAATAGGGCACAGTAAAAAATTGTAAAGGTGGCCATACACTTTACAACCATCGCAAGACCTTAGTCTTGCGATGGTTGTAAAGTACTGAAAAAAACGTACGATCTGCCCATCTTGGACAGGCAGATCGTACTTGCGATCATCGCAAGCCCGCCCTCTTGAGGGGCGGGCTTGCGATGACTGCAATGAGGGGCGGGCTTGCAAGCAAGGCAAACGGGCAGTGTGCGCGTGCGCACACCGGCCCGTTCGTCAGTTGTCGAA
>NW_017307390.1:136084-164618 GCF_000935625.1 Nanorana parkeri
ACTTTTGTCTTGCAAGGGTTGTAAAGTAATTTAAAAAAAACTTACGATCTGCCCATCTTGGACAGGCAGGTTGTGCTTGCGATCATCGCAAGCCCGCCCCCCTGGGGGGCGGGCTTCCAATGACTGCACTGCTGAACAGGCAGTGTGCGCGTCCGCACACCGGCCCGTTCGCCAGTTGTCGAACAAGCAGGCCACTAACTCGCCGGGAATTGTACGATTCCCGGCGGGTTTTCCAGCCTGCTTGTTCGATGGAAGACGTGCGACCGTACAGTAGAAACGGTCGCACGCCTTCCATACACTGTGCGATTCTCGTACGATCGTGGGATTTCCCGCGATTCTCGTACGAGAATCGTACAGTGTATGGGCACCTTTAGGCAGGAGCAAAGTCAGAGAGGCTGGAGGTAGGATAGGAAGTGCAGACTGCAGGCAAATATGATCAGGAAAAAGTGGAAGCTCTGGGCAGGTGGTGGGAAGAAGCAGTATATAAGCAAAGTCATAACCAAAAGGCAGTTCAAACATGCAAAGTGGCCACACATAAGGTAACACAGACACTGAGGGCCCGTTGACACATCTAGTGGTTACCTGTGCTGTACCACACCAGATCAACTCAGGCCATCACTAGGACACATAGAAAACAATTGTATTCTATGTGTCCCATTAACACGACAACATAGCTGTAATGGGCAGCGTGCTGCGATAAAATGCAAACATGCTGCTTTTTATCATAGTGCACTGGATGCCACCTCCGGATGCTGCACACCGGCGCACCACACTACCATTTGGGGACCTGAATGGAGTGTATACATTGTACACTCCATGAAACGAAACAGCTCTGATAGTGTGCAATGCAATGCTCAATACTGGAGCTGTCACAACACACTAGCCCGTCTGCTGCAATGCAGCGTTTCAGAGGGCTGGCTAGTGTAAATGGGCCATGAAAGTTCTGGACTTCATTTATGATTCTAATTAATCCAGATCCTGATTGATCAAGATCTTTAGCTTGAGCCTTACCATCCTGTCCAATTGGTTCAGAAATAAAAGAGCCAAAGACTGTAGAAATCTGGTCTTTTTAGTGTGATTAAAGGGATCTGATAATTATTGATAACTGATTGGGGGACTGATAAAATACATTCTGTCAATGCTAGAATGCAGGAAATGTAATATCTGAAACATTGTTCCTTGCTTGAAAGAAATCCTTGGAATGTAACTTTTTTTAAGATGGAATGTAATTCTACTTGAGAGAGAAAGTGGCAAAGAGACCAAGTGAAAACTCACCCTTATGTCTTGGGTTCTATATTTTAGCATACACCTACTCAATGTGCAGTTAATGCATAGGTTCAATGTCTGGTGCTGAGTGCTCTCCTCCTTCAAGAGTTTCACTTGCTTCACCCTTATAGGCTCAGCAACAGACACTGAGCGGTTGATTAGGTGGATGAGTCTAGCAGCTGCATTCATGATAGACTGAAGGGGGGATAGCCTGTGTAGAGGTAGGCCAATGAGGAGGGAGTTGCAATAGTCAAGACGAGAGATAACAAGGGAGTGGATGAGTAATTTTACGGTTTCTTTGGTGAGGAAGGGGCGTATTTTGGAGATGTTACGAAGGTGAAGGCGGCAGGATTTGGATAGTTATTGGATGTGGGGAAGAAAGGTGAGGTCCGAGTCAAGGATAACACCTAGGACCTTGGCATGGGGGCTGGATAGTTGTGTTAACAATCTCAAGGGAAAAGTTGGGGGAAGGTGCATGGTCAGGAGGAAATATCAAGAGCTCAGTTTTGTAAAGGTTGAGTTTTAAGAAGTGTTGCGACATCCAGACAGATATGTCAGTTAGCAGATTAGTGGCACGCAAGGACACTGAGGGGGAGAGTTGCGGAGTAGAGAGATAGATTTGAGTGTCATCGGCATAGAGATGGTATTGGAAGCCATGTGAGGTTATTAACTGACCAAGAGAGGAGGTGTAGATAGAGAAGAGAAGGGGTCCAAGGACAGAGCCTTGGGGGACCCCTACAGAAAGAGGAAGAGGAGGGGAGGAGTTAGAATTGTAGGTGACACTAAAGGAGCGCTTAGACAGGTAAGAGGAGAACCATGAGAGAGCAGAGTCTTGTAGGCCAAGTGAGTAGAGTTTTTTGAGGAGGAGCAGGTGGTCCACAGTGTCAAAAGCAGCAGAAAGGTCTAATAGCAAGAGTAAGGAATAGTGGCCATTGTGTTTAGCTGTTATTAAGTCATCAGTGAGTTTTAGGAGGGCGGTTTCAGTGGAGTGTAGGGGGCGAAAGCCGGACTGTAAGGGATCGAGAAGGTTGTTATCAGCGCGGTGGCGGCTCAGGTATAAAGGAATTGGAGATAAGAAGATCATGGACAGCAGTGAGTTTGTTACAGACAGAGCGGGCATTCCAGAGGGCACATGAGAAGGAAGGACCGATTCTAGGAAGCAGGGGAATAGAAATCAGGGTGCGTGGATTGCAGCTCCTGCCAGAGGAAAGGCAGTGCTGGTTTGGAGGGAGAGTATTAGAAAAGAGAGGGCCCGGATTGAGAGAGATATCCCCTGAAATTACACATTAATGTGGCCTAACATACATTGATGCACATTCCAACATGCATTGTAAAGCACACTGGCATGTGTTTTGATGCATTCTATTGATTTAAATGAAAAATGAATAAGTCAACAATTGCAAAATATTAATCCAGCCTTATTAATGATTTGCTTAGGTAAATCTGGGCAGGGTTCATTGTAACAGGATCAAGCTTTAAAAGTGTTTCCTACAGAGATTTTAAAATGCTGCAATATTTGTAATTCATAGTTTCATATAAGAACACAGTAAATCACAAGTATTTATAGCAACATTCATAGAAATAAACCAAAAATATAACAACAAAATGCCTATTGCTGATGATACAGTTGCTACCTTTTAAATAACAGTTATCTTTATCCACCACACTTTCTTGAAAGGGTTAACCTCTGCATTTCTAAATCCTGTCTTTCATATGATTGTGAGCAATCAAGGCAATTAACTTTCAAGTTCACTGAAAATTTTTTCATCACAAGTGTTTAGCAGGCCTCAGGGATTGGCCTGTCAACATATCTTATTGCTAATTTGCTGGAGAAGGAAACATAGAAATTTTCTGTTTTTTACCCTTCATTTTGGTTATATAATTACAAATCCAATGAAAGTGCAGACCAATCATCTTTGTAATTTTTTTGCAGTACTGATGACCCTAATGGGCTGCCAGGTCACTCTAGATTGCAGATACATTTTCAGACCATCATCTACAATAATAAAAGTTTTGCTAAATTGCTTACAGTGGAGCAGTAAGAAAGCAAGCATTTGGGGGCTTTTCAGCAAATCAGTGCAATGTGTTGAACTAAAATAGCACTAAATGGTACCACTGCAGCTATTGCCAGCTCACAGTACTTAATGACAGTTGATATAAATAATGTTGAAATAAAACCCACCTGAAATTTAATACATAATGAGAATAAAACTGATTGTGAAGGATGTTCACCGTGCTAATATAGGAGTTCAGAAAACTAGTTTGTACTTATAGAAAAAAAAACACAAAATGACTCTTAGCAGTTTGCCTCAATTATTACTTTGAAAAATAAGCAAGTCCAATTATTTTCTTGCTATGTTATATTAATTTGCCAGTTTACAAAATAATCCTCTTGCTGTTTTTTTAAAATATGTATAAAAATTGCAGACCTCGCACAGCACATTATTTTGAGACCTGAAGCATGATGTCACATTTTATTGTTGCACCTGCTGTAGGTATATTATGATTTTACAGCTCATGCATCCATGTACAATGGTGGTCAGGGACATATGATGGGGAAATGTGACCCTACCCTATGTTTTACTACATAGGAGTCAGTAACTATCAGAAAGTAGTTATCTTCTTACCCTATACCCCCAGTGCATTTAAAGTAAATTTAAACTCAGACAAGTTGAAATTTAGTTTGCTAAGTACTGTGAATCTTAAACAGTTTTTTCTTAAAAAAATGCAACTTTCACCTTTTTTTAATCCTTTTTGTGGATCTCAGTACTACTGATCCCCTTCAGTCTTATTCAGTCACTTCCTGTATACACGCACTTGCTCCAGTGTCAGCTGCACATTATTTCTCAGCACAGGCTTCCTGAAAATCACATTGGTGGACAATACCTAAGCAATATGTGTCGGCATAGATGCTTGTAGCCTTCTTTACTGAAGACAGCTCTGCAGGCACATCATGGGGCCTCGGACGGCAGTGAGGACCCAGCAAACAGAAAACACACAGGAAACAGATGAAGACAGAAGACCGGCCAGAAAAGGTAAGAGGGGGGTAAATTATTAATTAAATAATTATTTGTAGCTCAATGTTGTATAAAGTACTGTTGCAGAATGGCACCCTCTATAGAGGACTACAAATCTCAGCAGTACTTTATGCAGAAATGCCATTGTTATATAAAGTATTGCTGGGATGTGTAGTCCTCTATAGCATGTGGCATTCTGCATTGCTGTAAATATTAGGGATGCACCATATATCGGCCGCCAAAAGATATCGGCTGGAAATGGCACTTTTGGCTAAATGCCAAAAGTGCAATTTTTCTGCTGATACAGCAGCGCATCCGTGCTTTCTTTCCTCCCCGCTGGGCGCTGCTCTGTGTCCCAGCGGGGAGGAGAGAAAGTGACAGCCGGCCAAGCGCTGCGGGAGGAGAGCGCTGTGTTTGTGGTTTTTTTTGGGGGGGAGGGGGTGGGGCCAAAAAAAAATCTTGCCCTTTGTTCCTTAGCTCCGCCACTGTTTAGGAGCATGTGTGAGAGGGTGACAATGCAGATGAGCACAGTAGAAATGTGGCACTCACCATTGTTTCTTTGGAGGGAGACACAGACTAGTGGTAAGAAATGTTGCCCCGAGATGTTGCCACTGTGTTGTCACTCTGCAGAATAGGTCTTGGTGCTCACTTGTTTCAATGTTCTGAAAAAGAAGATACTTTAAGGGCACATGCAGCATACAGCTGTCTTTTGTTATATTTCAAAAGCATCAAAAGTTAAAAACATTTAAAAACTGTCTGGCTGATTGAAATATAATAAAGAGAGTTGTAAGTTGTGAGTGCCCTTGACTTATCTTCTTTTGGAGTACATTGATGACAACACTAGGGCACAGTTGTCACCCCATAACAGGAAGTGACTGAACAAGGGCCTTCATGGTATGAACAACAGCTATTATTTTATTGAAAGCTGTATATTTAAAAGTATTATAAACAATGTTTGACACTACATTACCATTTTAAATCTTATATCAGATTGTAGCCAATGGGTTTAAATCTATTTTAAAAAAATGCTTAAAAGGTAAAATTAGCTGATTTGGAAATTCACAAATAAATAAGCACTTAAAGTGAATTTTCTTTAGCTACAGCTCATACTTTGCAAGGATTTTAGCAACCTTTATTGCACATTATTCACTTTATCAGTCAGAAAGATACTATTTTGAATAGCTGGTATGCCTTTGTATGCCCATGTACCTGAGTATTTGAAAGTGTCTCACAAAAAATTAAACTTTGTTTGCAAGGAATGACTATAATTTAAGTTTAAGTTAAGTTTAGCTTCCTAGGAAAAGCAGGGAGCTAGTCACAAAAACAGGAAATTAGATTTCTGAGGGTGTTAATTGCCTCAATTGTTTCTATAATTGCAAGGAAGGCCAGTTCTAAAAGAAATGTAACTAGCTGAACATTAAAATAGAAATATCATTTTAAAAATCTTTAAATTATGAAATGCTCTGTGTAGTAATTCAATAGAGCATATTTTTTAAGCTAGAATGCCATTTTCCTTCAATTAATCTTTTGTACATGTGATATAGAGTAAGAACCAGTAAATATGTCATTTGTGAAAGGATCTACTAGATTGTAAGCTCTCAGGAGCAGAGCCCTCGTGACCCTTCAGTATTAAAATTATATTGTAACTGTACTGTCTCTCTCCATTCTGTTAAGTACTGCTCAAACTGTTGGAGCTATATAAATCCTGAATAATAATAATAATATAGTCAATTTGTAAGTCACAAGTATATTGTTGTTTTGCACATGCTGTAAGCCTTTGAAAAAACTGGTGAATTTTCCAAATGCATAACAAACTGCAACCTTTATTTTTGAAATTACTGATAACCAGAAAAATAATCATAATTGCAATGGTTTGCATACAGTTCACGTAGGATTACTACATTGTAGTATTTTATTAAATAATATGGTTTGTGTTCTTTTGAACGTTTACAGATTACATGTTTTATATCTGTAAATCTCTGTTTATCATGGAACCTAGGGTGCTACATATAATTTAGTTGAACACAGCACTAAGCAAATGTTGCATCCCCTTGCGCACGGCTCTATCAGTCTGCAAGGCTTTGAAACACTAAGGTAGGGGGGCAATTATAAATGTGACACATTTAATAGCATGTTGCTCAAACTGGGACTGTATGTTTTTTTAATTTTGCTAGCTATGCTAAATAATGTGTAGACATATCTGCTTTGAAGTCCTGTGCATGATAGCTAATTAGCCAACATTTAATTTGGCCTAACATTAATGTCAACTTGGTGAGAAGGAGACTTTATAATTAGTGGCTACAGATCAGGTTCCTGTCAGATTTCTAACCTCTCACTCTAATTTAATTCCTTCTTCTGCTATGTAATGTCAAACTTGCAAGGGCTGAAGACTTGTATCCGCTGCCTTTTCATGCTTGCATGGTTACAAACTTATTCCATATCACGCATCTGACAGTACAGTAGGCTAATTCACATTCATGTATAGGGAAAAAGCAGACTTTCTTAACCCCTTGTTGAAAAAATATCTTAAAATTGTCTGTTTCTTCAATCAAATTAAGGATAAACAATTTAGATTATCAGATTAGAATTTAACAATTTTTTGTCAGGTCAAAAAATGTAAACAAATCATTTTAAGTAGCCTACCTTTCATTATGATGGATTTTAGCCACACTGACCTAGATACAAATTTGCATCCTGTATCTTAGAAATGTAAAAAAAAATCTAAAATAATCAAAAAACTTCAAGTTCTTATAGATTAATATCTATCAGCACAAGCATTCTGCCTCTTTCGGATTGCTTTTTTTAGATCACAGATGAATCCAGAAGCTGTGGGGAAGGATTGGGCTGTGACTGATATGCCTAGGGGCACCTTTAGACTACTGCAGACACCTTCTTTTTTCTGGATGATGACAATTGTTCATGTGAAAAAGCACCAGCACTGAGAATATCAACTAAATGTATAGACCTGCATGTTTGTTCAGCAGCAGATTAAATGTCTATACACATTCCTGTGGTAAGATAATGCAAGCAGGCTCCGTTTCCATCTACTGTCTATTGCCAGGCTTAGACAAAGCTGGGGACTTTGTAGAGCTGGCCTTGCTCTTTGATCCTGGTTAGGATTACATAGCATCCTGGAATGACTTGGAGTTGATGTTGCAGTGAAATTACAGGTTTTGCCTTTGGCTAAATGGTTTCGAAATTTGCCTCAAGTTCACCAAGCAGACTGCTCAGGCAACATTTGCATGAAAACAAAGCCAGGTGGTTGTTGTGTCAGCGCTTGCATGGTTATCAAATGGCTTTGTTGATTTCCAAAGAGTTAGATTTAGCATTTGAGTTATGATTAGTGTTAGCATCAGATTTAGTATTCCTCTGTTCTATAGTATCTAACATCATGTTCCCAGTTAACAAGGTGCTATTTTGTGGCACATTAACAGACCCAAAAAGTTAAAAGTATCTTTATTGACTCGTGGGCGCCATTTAAACTCCATAGCACCACCTTTTTTAAGGTAAAACTACCTTAGTTTTGGGGGGCGTGGCTAGCCGGCGATGAGAGAGGACGTGCAGTGAGTGAGCTCTGCATCTGACCCGCTACCTATCTACAATTAGCAGCCATTCCAGCTTACTAACATGCGTAAGAGCAAAACTAAAAAGAACCCCAAAGGACCCTCGTCCTCTTACTGCAAGTCCCAGGCGTCTACCTCTATCAGAGGCTACTTTGATCGGCCGGACCGGCCGGAGCTGCACGCACGAAGCAAGATGGCGCAGAAGGAGACAGGCGTGAGCTCCCTGCAGTGCTTTTCCCAGTCATCCCGGGAGTCGGCTGGAGGTGATTCCCTTGAGGGCTCGCCCTCCCCCTCATCCGGCTCGCAACTTTCGCCGGCATCGCAGAGGAAGACAACTGGCCCGGCAGATCGGGTAGGTGACTGGCAGGAGGGGGCAGATGATGCGGCGTGGCCGCAACAGGCCGCACAGCTGGCAGGCCCTGATCGGGAGTCCAACGCCCTGATCCATCCCCAACCGCCTGCAGCCACTCAAGGAGGGGTGAACCCTGACTCCAGTGGGCCAAATAAGGGCCTGTTCTCGCCCGGACCATGGGACCCCCCATCGGGGGACATGAGTAAGCCGAGGAGGCCCAAACAGGCCGGGGATAGGGGGGAGTCCCCCCACACGACTGCCCTGCAATCTGAATCTGCTCAGGCCCTGACTGGGGGTGAGGTGGAGGTTGGTGACCCGGGCCCACGACAGACTCCACGCACACGCAAGCCTGCAGGCGAGACTGGCCAGATCTCATCTTCAGGACCTGAGGATGATGATTATGCCTCCAGGAGGGAGTGCATGCGGCATATCCCTACTAAACGGGACTTTAGATTGCTAATTCAAGAAGTCAGAGACACGTGTAAGTCTGAGATTCAAGTGCTGCATCAGGACTTTCAGCATCTGACGCAACGCGTGGAAGACATAGATGGGGAGGTGCAAATGACTAAGCATGAAGTGTACCGCCTGCAGTCCCAATTCGTAGCCCAGGCTGCTACCATTCGTGAGTTGCAACGCCATGTTGAGGACCTTGACAACCGTGGTCGACGAAACAATATACGCATTAAAGGTTTACCGGAGGCCACGGGGTCTGAGGATCTACCAGCAGTACTACAAATGCTTTTCAATAATATATTGGGAGCTCCAGCTGCAAACAAAATAGAAATTGATCGAGCTAACAGGGCTCTCCGCCCCAGAGGATCTACATCTAACCCATAATGTGGGTCCTGAGGTTACACAGGTTGAGAACCACTGGTCTAAAGGTTTCAGCAAGGGGAAATAAAGTAGCTGTATTTTGAATAGCTATTGTGCTTCTCTTATATTTCTATTACAGTCTCACAATTTAAGGGACTTTATTTATTTGACTGAAATTGTAAGGTATTATTTTAAAGGGTTAGAAGGTCCTAGACAAGCAGTGCTTATCTGCCAGTTAATCCATCTGGGGACTTGGTGCTTGTGTTTAAAGCCTGTTGTTGCATTTTTCTACTTAGACAAGTTTAGCATTCCTCACAGTACACACTGTAATGTTCCCTAATGAGGCAAAATGGAAATGTATTGAGCTTTTGGCTGTTAGATCTGTGCCTAGCCTATCATAAAAAAATACACTGGGAGGCTGCTGAATTAGGAGTTAATGGGCAAAATAAAATGCTTTAATGAAAAGACTGCTATACTGCATAATTTATCAGCAATAATTGTATGAACATATTAACAAGCTCTGTTCACCTGCAGCTAAGCTAAAACATGCTGAACACCAGTGAATTCTGTCAAATACAGAAATGATTTTTACTATGTTGAAAAATAAACTTAACTATTTCTTTTTTTTTAGAAATGATAAGCATAAGTATAGTAAAAATAAAGTGAATCCTTCTAGGATGTTTTTTGGGGGCTTTGTACATCAATAGATGCATATTAAAGCCACAATAAATATATATTTTTACATATGATTTTGCTTGTAATAAAGTAAATTGAGGAAAGTCTTTGTTCATCCCATTATTACCCCATTACAATAAAGCTTCTCTACAGTAATGCATGTTTGTGTGTGTGTGTGTGTGTGTGTGTGTATGTGTGTGTGTGTGTGGTCAGATGTCTGTTAATCTACCAGTTTGTTTTGGGTGAGTGTACAAACTCCATGCATATTGCTATAAATTGATATAAAAATAATTTTACTTTCCTATATTAAATAGCAAAAGTGTGCCCATTTCAGAATGAGCAAGGTTTGGGACATTACAATCAATGCTAATAAAATGTCCTAACAGCTAGTATGTTCAAGAGAGAAAGCAGAGGGTATAACTGTGGGTAGTATGTGCAGGAGAGGAGTGCAGAGGGTATTACAGCAGGAGTGTGAAAAATATGATAGCAGGCAGTATGTGTAGTAGAGCATTGGGGAAGATATGACAACATTCAATATTTGGTGAATGGTATTACTGTGTTTAGCATGTGAGGAGAAGCATGCAGAGGGTATGACTAGGGTTGCCACATTTTCTTCAAGCCAAACCGGAACACTGTAGTGCCTCACGGCAATTTTTTTGTAAAGTATACATTATGCATATATTTCGTTATAAAATAACATTGGAGTTAATCACAACTTGCCCGTGTCCCACAGGTCCCCAGATATACATTCTGTACATAAAAAATGTCCCCATAAGATTCCAGTGTGCCACAGGTCACAGGACAGGTTTTCTAAAACAATACAGACTAATGTTTTCAGGACAGTGGTGGAGTGCCAGAGCCAGGTCCGCACTGCAACCTCTGTGACCCTTATAGTTGTTGTGCAAATGCCAAGTATTTGCACCGGTATCTGAACATCCCTACAAATTAGGGATGCACCGATACCAGGTTTTCAATATTTTTTTTTATATGTCTTTTCCAGTACTCGCTGATATCAGGAAGTTAGGTGGTGGATCATGACCCGTCACCCGGCTTTCTGATTGCCTGTGAAGTCGGTGTTCTAGCAAAAGAAAATGGGCTTCACTTGAGGCTGCCTGACCAATCAGGAAGCCGGGCGGCATGTCATGACCTGCCTTTCTGATTGGCTAGGAAGCTGGCTTCACTTGTTTCTAGGCAGCGTGGCTTCCTGACCAATCAGGAAGCCAGGGTGCGAGTCATGACGCACCACCCGGCTTCCTGATTGGTTAGGAAGCCAGGAAACCTACCAACAAGTGAAGCTGACTTCCTAGTCAATCAGGAACCTGGGAGGCAGGTCATACCACCCGACTTCCTGATTGGAAAGGAAGACCGGCTCCATGCTCCCTCGGCACTGCCGGTCAGAGCGAGATCTCGCTCTGAGCGGAAGTTCTGGTATCGGAGGTAAGTATTGGAGCATTTGGGCTCGCTGACTGCCGTTCTATCCCTTCTGCCCGGGTCTGTAAAAAAGGTTCCCAACCGGGCACAGATTTCAAAACCCGTACTGTCCGGGGGAAACACGTACAGGTGGCAACCCTAGGTATGACAGGGGTTGAATGTGCGGGAGAGGAGTGTGAAGGTTATATAAAGGCAGGGAGAATGTGCTGGAAAGAAGTGAGGACTGTATGACAGAGGTTAGTGTGTTCAGGAGAGTAAAATCCAGGTTATTACAGCGTTCAACATGTATATGAGAGGAATACAGTGAGTATGGCAGCAGACAGTATGTGCAGTAGAGCATTTTGAAACAATTACTATTTGCAGGAGAGCATTATAGAGGGTATGAAAACATTCAGTATGTGACAGAAAAGAGGTTTGAAGGTATTAAGGGGCAGTATGTTCAAAAGAGGAGGCACAGAAGGTATGAAACTGGGCTGTATGTTATGGTTGCCAACTTTTCTTCAAAGGAAATCTGAACACTCTAATGCCACACACTGCAATTTTGTTTTTGGAGAATATAGAGGAGAGAGTGGGAGAGGTAGCCAGGGGAGGGAGTAAGGAGACCGGCTATGTGAGGATGTGCGGGCTCTCAGGTGGGCTGTGCGGACTCTCGGGTGGGCTTTTTGGTCTCTTAGGTGGGCTGTGTGGACTCTCAGGTGAGCTATGCGTGCTCTCAGGTGGGCTATGCAAGCTCTAAGGTGGGCTATGAGGGCTCTCAGGTTGGCTATGTGGACTCTCCGGTGGGCTATGCAGGCTCTCAGGTGGGCAAAGCGGGCTCTCAGGTGGCTGTGTGGGCTATGCACACTCTCAGGTGGGCTATGCAGGCTCTCAGGTGGGCAAAGCGGGCTCTCAGGTGGCTGTGTGGGGTCTCAGGTAGGCTATATGCACTCTCAGGTGGGCTATGCGGGCTCTAAGATGGGCTATGCATGCTCTCAGGTGGGATATTTGGGCTCGCAAGTGGACTATGTGGGCTCTAATGTGGGCTATGCGTGCTCTTAGGTGGGCTCTTAGGTGGGCTAAGTGGGCTCTCAGGTGGGCTATGTGGTCTCTAAGGTGGGCTTTGCACATTCTCAGATGGGCTATGTGTGCTCTCAGGTGAGCTATGTGGACTCTTAGCTGGGCTATGCAGCCTCGCAGGTGGCTGTGTGTGGTCTCAGGGGGACTATGTGGACTCTCAGGTGGGCTAAGCGGGCTCTCAGCTTGCTATCTAGGGTCTCAGGTGGGCTATGCAGACTGTCAGGTGTCTGTGTGGGGTCTCAGATGGGCTAAGTGGGCTATGCAGGCTTTACTGTGCAGGCTGTGATTGAAGTGCGGGGGTCTTACCAGGTGTCTGGAGGCAGGCAGCATGCTGACAGGAAGAGGCTGAAGAAGAAGGTGAAGATGTGCAGGCCGGCCTACACATGTTTACAGGTGCCCAGCTCACAAGCAGATGCCGATTCAGCAGATGCAGCTACCTGAGGACCTGCGCTTGCTGGGAACCTTGGCAGCCGCATCTGTCAAAAAAGTTAAAGTGCCGGTATCAGAAATTTCTGTCTTGTGTCCAGGTATCAGCTGACCTGATACCTGGACACAAGACTCAAAAACTGGACTGTCTGGGTGAATCCCAGACAGGTGGCAACCCTACTGTATTTGCAAGAGAGGAGTGTCAGGGGGTATAAGAGCTAGCAACTTGTGCAATAGAGAAGTGTGAAGAATATAATCATGGGTAGTATATAGAGGAAGGGAGTGCAGAGGGGAGGCATGGGAATGAATGTTTGGGAGAGGTGGTAGGGAGACAAGGCTATAACAGTATACACAATGTACTGAGAGGGCGTGTAAGACATTGTGGCAGAGAAGTGGAAAGTGTGGGAAGATTGCTTAGGATAGCATATACTGTATGTTTTTATCACTTTTTATTTCTGTTGTGGTTACATGTTCTCTTTAAGGAAACATCAGAATCTCCTATGTGAAAGTAAAAGTGAAACCTGGCTTTAAATTGTATAGAATAGGATAGAAAATTGACATGTTGCACAACACAATACAAAGAACTAGTAACATTAGTACTATCATAGGAAAACTTACAATGTAATGTAGTATTGAAAGGAAGAAATCCTACCAGCACATAAAGACTCCATAACCAGTAAGCTACCATGCTAACCGCTTACAGTTACTAAACAATAATGAATACCGGATCAAATAATGTAAGACAAGGTCACAGCTTTCTAGATTTGGTTGCTCCCAACCTGAAACAGTTTTGTTAACATACAATACAAAGTGTGATGTCAGATGGCACTTTTATGTTGTAGCTATGCCTCCAGTACTTATAGCACAAGTAGACAGAAGGCATACCTATAGCACTCTTAATAAGGTATCATCTGCTGATGATGGGTTGCACTATGTGCCCATTACCCTGCTTTAGTACTTAATAGCTTACTAGTCACTACTGAATGCTCTGTAGCACTGTAATGCTGGTCATACACCAGGCAATTTCCAAAGAATAGCAAGCACATTTAACCACTTTTAACCAGATTCCAATAGTCAAATCATCTGAACAGATTAAGGAAATCTACCAACAACATTTTGGATTGTTTATTGGTGCGGATAGAAACACTTGCATATCTATTTATTAACTGTTAAGTCGTTTGCACTGTGAATTTCTGTAAATGTTTGTTCTGTGTGGATATATGCCAAAACAAATGTTCTTTAGTTGTTTTTTTACAGGTGAATGTATTTTCAAATGTTTTTCATATAATATCACATTATGACCACTAGATGGGGGCTGAGAAGTTTACTAATTTCCTATGCTCCTACAGCACCATCTACTGTACATAATGCAACATTACATGGAAACATCCAAAGAACATTAGTTTTTGCATATATTCACTCAGAGAGAACACTCACAGATATACTCAAGGCAAACAGACTTGCAAACTGTTGTTAAAGGTTTCATTATGTTATTAGAGTGCTTTACTTTGCTATGCACTGATTTGGTTGAAGGGCTTTTTGGTTGCTTTAGTCCCTTCTCAACATAACCTGTATGGTTTAATTGGTTGGCTAGGTCCCAAGCCTTACTCCTTAGAAGTCATGGTTTCCATACACTGCACTGATGATGCCATAAGAACCAGAAACAGTTGTATGCAGTTTGAAGTAAATGGCTTTGTAATATAAGGCTTTATTTCCACTATACACCAGTGATTCTGCATTTTCATTTGGCTGTTAGGGCATAAAGCAAACATTTTAATAGCTCTGGCCACTTTCCTAAAATGAGGAATAATCCTCTTATGTTTGGGATATACTGTACCTCCTGTTCTAAGGCTTTACTGTGCTATGCAACTATTCAGTTGGAGGGTTTTTTGATTGCTTTAGTCCCCTCTCACTAAAACTTGTATGGTTAAATTGTCTCATTTGGGTTTCAAGCTCTACTCTCTAGATGCCATGTCTACACACTGTACTAAGAATGGCTTGAAAAATCTGTATGCAGTTTGGCATAAAAGACTTCATGATATTAGGCTATATTTCCACTATTCACCAGTGGTTCTGGATGTGCATGTGGCTGATGGGGCTTAAAGCAATGATTTGCATGGCTCTGCCCACTGTTCTACAATTGCCCACCTTTTTGTGAGATATGTGATGGATTGAGACATATGGATACCTTCTGTTCTACACACTGATTCTATTAAAGAATAGATTTGAATAGAGTAAAGTAGCATTATAACCGCTGTCAGTTTTTTTTTGCCATCTGTGTCCCATTTGGGGGATTTGTCTTCACTTCCTGTCTGATAGCAACAACAGCAAGTGAGAGGAAATCCCTCCAAAGTGAGAGGAAATCCCTCCAAAGTGAGGGAAATCCCTGTTGGTCAGCAGGGTCACCAGAGCTAGTGTCCACATTGGAGGATTTCCCATCTATTCCTGTTGTGGTAACCACCCATAATTTGAGATTTTCTTTCACTTTAAGTGATAGCGCACACTTTCAGGGCAAATGGATGGGGGGAATCTCCCAAACACTACACAGACAATAAAAACCTGACAGGTGTTCTAAAGCCCCAGTATATGACCAGCATGAATAGTGCAGTCTATATAAACATATTCACATTGCACAAAAAGATAAGATGTAAAGAATGATGAACACAGTGCAATAACCCATAGTAACTAATCAGGAATAATTGTGCAGCAAATCCGTTTCTGGTCAACTAAAATATGACTGATTTTTATCACAATTTACATGTCAATGTTATTTTTTGCACTGTAAAAAAAATGCAGTCTGGAACAGGAAGTTTTTGAAGAAAAACACATGGCCACTGAGAACAAATGAAAGACCTAACAGCACTTAAAATATAATCCCCTACAGTAAAGCAGCCCAAGCATATAACTCTTTCCTATGTGAATGCCTAACACACAACCTAACTCCTAATACTGTATAAGTCCTTAACACTCCCCTTTAACACTAGATCCCAAACCTCCCTATCGCTTAATTTACCGCTAAAGCAAACTCTTTGCCCTTAATGTTCATGCCCTAACACAATGCCTAGCCCTTTATTGCCCAGAGGTCATTGATTCTTAGATGCCTAGACTGAATTTATTAGCCTTAGCATGTACAAATTAAATTGAAATTGACAATTACTCTATGACTAATTTGCACAATTAAATAACAGTTATTATTTATAAGGCTTTAGATTGGTTCACCATTTTAATATAAATCCTGCTTTTTATTATAGGCTAGGGGGCAGGTGGCATAAAAGTCACAAACATGTCAGCTGGTGGCTCTTAAAAGTGATAACATTAAATAAATGCTGAGAGGTGCTTATGTGCATATAAGGGGGCAGGAAGGGGTTAAAACCACCCATGCCATTTCTTTTTCTATGCTAACAGTACCCGTGCATAGGTTCAGAAGTCTGTTCAGTGACTATATAAAGAAAGTCTCCCTGGATACAATGACATACTTCCTTCTCTCCCCATTGGCTGGAATAATTTTTTTATCTAATGGTTGACCTCAGCCAATAAAAAAATATAATTTCAGCCAATTGAGAAAAGAAAGATGTTGTCAGTGTATCTATGTAGATTTAATATACACAGTCTCTGCAGATTATACTTCTTAAGGGAAGGCATTTTTACACAGTTTGCACAAATATCATCTAGAGCAGCCTTTCTCAACCAGAGCGTCACAGCACCCTGGGGTGCCTTGTGGCTTCCTCAGGGGAGCCTTGACATTTTTGCACAGTATCATGCCTTTCTGTGGTGCAGGCAGGCTGGTAGCTAGCACCATGGAAACAAATGATCACATTAAGCTAGGAGGGTGGGATCCATTTATTAAAAGAGGGAAGTTCACTTACTTTAGGCCTGCTCCATTTCTTGACCTCTGCCATGGTGTCTCAGCTGCAGATCCTGATATGATGGTAGGACTCTGATGTGAAGGTGGAACAAAAGACTCTGATGTGAAGGGAGCTTCTGATGTGAAGAGGGCTCATTATGTTGAGGGGAAAATCCAATGTGAAAGGGGGAGACTCTGATATAATAGGGGGGCTCAGATGGAAAGGGGGACTTCTAATGTGATGTGAAGCTGAGCTTGTGATGTGAAGAGGGCTCCTGATGTGAAGGTGGGTGTTCTGATGTGAAGGGGGTTTACAATGTGAAGGGGGAATTATGGTGTGAAAGAGGGGGACATTTATGTGAAGGGGGCTCCTGATGTAGAGGAGGACTCTGTTATGAAAGGAGAGTTCTGATGTGAAGGGAAGCTCCTAATTT
Organism: Nanorana parkeri; assembly: GCF_000935625.1. Lineage (NCBI taxonomy): Eukaryota > Metazoa > Chordata > Amphibia > Anura > Dicroglossidae > Nanorana > Nanorana parkeri. The sequence goes on from NW_017307390.1 coordinate 152,962, forward strand.
GAAGGAGGAAATCCCACAGTTTGTTTTTGCATGGGGTCCCCCCTTAAAACCCATACCAGACCTCTATCTGGGATAAGGGTCTTGTATGAATTTTGGAGGGGCCACATGTAATTTTAAAATTCTTACATTTATGTTTTTCAAATTTTAGACTGGGGTACCAAGACTTTGCATACTTTTAAAGGGTGCCAAAACTGAAAAAGGTTTGAGAAATGCTGATGTAGAGATTGCTGTGACATGAGAAAGGGTGTAATAAAGATTGAAATGTAACCTTCCAAACCTAATTCTAACACTTAACACCTAAAGCACTTAACACTAAGGAAAGCACCATCATAACCCCTAAACTAGGCCATAAACCTAATTAACTTTACTTTGGCTGTATATTCACCTTACCTTGCGTGAGGAACTGTTGTGGCATAAGAATAGAGGCCCTGCACAAAAAACATGCAGCACTAATATCCTATTTTTTAGCTTGACCTTCACCCTCTGCACCCACTTTTCATAATCTTGTTGCTTCCCCTCTCCTTTCACATAATCACATTTCTTTTCTAAGTACCTTTTTTGATGTAGTGGCCCTTCACTATTGGATTTGTAACTTAGGTGAAAATTATGTACCCAAGCTGCCCTCAACTTCCTGGGATACTCACATCATATGAACTAGGAAGAGACAGCTATGGAAGGGAAAGAAGAAAAAGACTCATTCACTGGGTGTATGAGTATGATTATTGAGGATAATCCAGCAAACAAGGTAAGAGGGGAATAAAAATATTATACAACAGGAAAACGAGATTCCGCTTTATCTGGAATACTCATTTAAAATTTAAAATATTGTTTTTCCATTTATCAAAATGTTATATTTTGAGATTGCAAAATAAATAACTAAAAGCATTCAGTGTCAGTTTAATTATCCTACAATGTGTAAATCAAATAATCAGGATTGCAAAGACCAATTACTAACGCCAAACTTAAAAAAAAAAACCCATACATTTAGTGAGCTCATGTACATAGAAACCATGAGTGAAAATTCTGTAGAAAGTTCAGCTTTAATTTTGGAAAGAACTATTTCTTTAATATGTTTCTCTTTACTGGTGCCAGGCTTGGAAATTATCTCCATCATATAAAGCCTTGTTCTTTATTCAAAACATGTGGATTAACCAATAACTGATACTTTCTCTATTGTTTTTGGAACCTTTCCCCTTTCCCTCTCTCTTTCCTATAAAACACTTTGACTAATCATGTGGAGAACAAAAGCCCGCAGAATTTAACAAAGAACAAACAATGCAACTGTGAACCCGCAGTGTGTTCAAACAATTGACATTTCTGGTGCCAGTACAGACAGCATATGTTTTGAGTACTGAAGAGAAAAAAAAACTGTGAATTCTCATAGCTTTACCACTGGCAGATTCACAGTGAACACAGAACATACACAAACCTTGTCAAAAAGAACTATACACTAGAAGAGTTCAAAACCGATTGTTATTCAAACTAAATCTACAAAGAATTGAAGAGTGAAGACTATCATGTGGGTGACTGATAGGTGCTGCTGTTAAAAGAGTAATTGTAATTGACATAGGACAATAGGGCATTTTAATAAAAAAAAAAAAATACATTTTAAGATAAGTAGATGATTTAGAATACAAGCAATTTTTATACTTGGTGAAGTGGTGTGTTTGTTTCACTCATTCAATGTTGTACATTTCGTCCCGCTACACATATCTAATTGTTTGATGTAAAATGAAGTATCATTAGTAGTAGTTAGTCACATTCAGCTGGACTTGCACTGTCATAATAATGATGTAGTAGAGTTCACCCCTGAAGGAGCCACCAGAATGACCCGAGTACTTCTGTCCTCAAGCTAGCATACACCGCCCATACAGGATCCACAGCACACCAACACACCTTGTGAAGTTTTGTAAGAATGTTACTAGGGAAATTACTTTTTTAAGGTGGGCCAGCAAACAAGTAAAATACAATAGCAAGAAGAAATAATATTAAATTGTATACTTTGTTATTCAGATACACTGTAACCGCTGCTATCTTTTAGCTGACATATACGGTACTATGCTGTTTAACCGCTTGAAGACCACGTGTTTAGACCCCCTTCCTGGCCAGGCCATTTTTTTGTATTCAGCGCTGCGGTATTTTGACTGACATTTATTCCATCAGGCAACGCTGTTCTGAAATTAATTTTATACCATTTTGTGGGGACACATAGAGCTTTCTTTTGGTTGTATTTAATCACCACTGGGGGTTTTATTTTTTACTATATTAAGGAAAAATTACTGAACATTTTGAAGAAAAACAAGTTTTTTTAAACATTTTGGTATAAAACATTTATTACCCAATTTTTTGGTAAAATATAAAATACGGGGTCACTTCGGGTATATAGACACCAAACCTGTCCAACTTTAAAATTGCGCGCACTCGCGAAATTGCAGAAAACTACCATACCCAAAATAGACCATAAGCGATGCTTTAAAAGCTTTTACCGCTCATCAATTTAGTGTTATCGGTGATTAATGGCCCTAAAATTATTGCTCTCATTGAGACGTTCACGGCGATATGTAACATGTGTGGCATAATGGGTGCAATCGTTGTTTTCGCACGTATGCGCACCCAATGCATATTTGCATGTGTGTATGTATGGGTGGGGAAATGTTTTTTAATTATTTTTTATGTGTAACTTTATTTTTTTCTTGGGAAACTTTAATTTTTTTCCCTATATGTTTTCACTTAACTTTACTGCTATCACATATGGGGGGGCTAAGAATCCCCCCTATGTGATAGCAAAGATATGTGACAGGTTCTCTTTATGGAGACATCAGGGGTTTCCAAGACCCCTAATGTCACCTAGGGACCCCCTGAAGAAGCTGATGAAGCAGAGATCTGCTTCATCAGCTTCTCTCCAGCATCTGAAGCTGGAGAGTGGCACAAGAATGTGGAAGTGATGTAATACAGTATACATCACTTCCACATTCTGACAGCGGAGAGGGGACCATAGGGAGATTGTGTACCGATCTCACTCTGATCTCCTTGCAGAGAGGCACTATGAGGAGCCTGGGACCAGTGTGACAGCGGGAGGGGGGAGCCGAGGAGGGGGGCACACATACCGGCACCTCATACAAGCGATCCGCCGGCTCCATAGCCAGCGGATCGCTTGTATGTTAACAGGCATCGCTGCCTGTTTTTAACTTTCAGGACTTCCCGCTCGCGTGCAGCCTGGGTAACTCGCTGTGGCTGATCGGACGCCTAAAGACGCCTGCTCAGATCTAGAGAACTCACGGCCAGCCGTTTTTTTTACAACGGCCGTCCGGGAGGTGGTTAAAGTTATCTCTGACTTTAGGGTCTGGGTTGCCATATCTCAGTCCCAAATATCCCCTGGCTCTCTATACTAATGGCCAGGGGCGTATCTGCCGCGAGGCAAACTAGGCGTTTGTATTGTATTTTAGGTGAGGGGTACATATATATATATATATAATTACAACCCCAGTCCATGTCCCCCCATGTGTGTGTGTGGGGGGGGTATTATTTTATATGTACAGGGGTTGTATTTTTATTATGTGTACGGGGGGGGGCAGAAGTGTATTAGGCTACATTTACGGCTCTATCTTTAGGTGCAATTAGGCATTTCTGCGTCAGGAACTTGCGTTTTCCTGCAGCAAAAATCCCTGAATTGGCGTTTACAAGTGGCAGCTGTCACCTAAGTTAATGATCAGGTGACAGCAGTTGCATGTAAATGCCTGCACACCGCATGTAAAGATACGTGATATGATTACATTCGGTTAGGAATCAATCACTCTCCCTGGACGCAATGATTGTGCATTCAGGGAGAGTGTTTTCTAACCGCATGTAATATCACATACCATTACATGCGGTGTGCAGGCGTTTACATGCAGCTGCTGCCACCTGATCATTAACTTGAATAGGTGACAGCTGCCACTTGTAAATGCCAGATTAGGGATTCCTGATGCAGTAAAAACAAGTTTCTGATGCAGGAATCCCTAATCGCACCTAAACCTACAGATATGAAAGGGGCCTTATTGTGAGTGTATATTGGTGTCTGTAGTAACAAACCAGATATAGTTATATTTTATTTTAAAGTATGAAATTTGGCAAGCAGCCCCCAAGAGAGAAAAAAATTGTTGAGTGGCCCCTAAGACGGAAGAGGCGGGGGGCGAAGACGGAGCTCCAGTTGGGCGGCGAAGATAACAAGGAGGCAGTGTCGGGCACCAAGGATGAGGAGGCGGTGTTCTAAAGAGGTCAGGCCGTGCAAGATAAGAGGACTGTGCTGGCAGAGCCCAGCATAGATTCTGCACTGCCCACCAAAGAGTCTCAGGTGGGCGGCGCAATACCCTTTGGTGGGCTCTGCAGGATCCGTAGGGGGCACTGCAGTCTCCAAAGCCCACCACAGATCCTGCACAACCCCCCTGAGATCCTGCAGACTGCAGGTTGTCAGGGGGGTCTCTGCAGGGTCTAAGACCACCACAGACCCTGCAGAGCCCACCTGAGACCACAGCCGGGTGGGGTAAATTTAGTGTGTGTGGGGGCGGCGCCCAAGTTTTGTCTTGCCGAGGGCAGCCCCAAACCTAAATACACCACTGCTAATGGCCAGTAGCAATAATCTAGGCTAGCCATTGTTGGGGCCCATACTTGTCACTGAAGTAGTAATGATGATGAATACAAATGGACAAAGGCCTCTCACCAGTTCCGGAATCAGTCCTGCGTTCGTCAGCGAGAGTTAGGCATCCCCTTCCTCTCAAGCCAACCACCTTTGATCCTTATTGTCAGAGAGTTGCACTTTGAAGACAGCCTCTGGACACAGAAGGATGCTGAAGATCACTCGCCGACGCTTCCTGACACCACGTGGGGTGCTAGGCCTCAGTGGATCTCTCATTCACTGGATGCGGTCGCGTGTGTGGGCTGCGATATAGCCACTGTATAGGTTACACTTTTCCCCGCAGAAACGACCGTCCACCGGCACTGATTACAGCTTTTCAGGCAGAGCCCTCTCTCTGGGTGTTCTCCAGGCTGTATACACTCCCCTAGACAGCTCCACACAGGGTCTATGGCTTCCCTTCGTCTGCGCAAGCTACACATAGCGTTCTGTACAGCTTGCTGGTCTCTCCCAGACTGAGCGTAATCTGGAACCTCACTGAACCCTCTTCTCTCATTCTGAAGCACAGCCTTCTGGGAATCATAGTATTTACAGTGCTTTACAGCACAATCTCTACGTGTAGCTGCACTACAACCCCCACAAATCTCTCTGCATCACAGGCTGCACAGTGTGATTAACTATTTACAAGAAAGCATGTATTTAATTCTGTAGCAACTCATGTAGTGGCTACATTCTAACCATCCCACTGAGACCTTTGGGTCCCACCAAAGGGTACTTTGTAATAGCAAATTGGCAAATTAGTGAGCATAAATTACCCCAATTAAACATTTTTAACTATGTACAGATATGGCTAATCTGTGATATTGATTGATAAAAGAGGTGGGTAGAGGGAATCTCCACCAATGTGTGTTGATGACCTGTGTTGGGCATGAGTTTGTTTTTAATCCCGCAGACAGAGCATTCACCTCGGGTGACCTTCGTACTGTAGTTATAGCCTCTTCGGTACTATGACCAGGTGTATCATAAGTGAGTCTCTCAAGGTGGTCACACAAGTCATTTAGATCTTGACTCTAAAAGCCATGAAGGGCCTTCATCACGATAATCATCTGCTAGGTGAGATGTGAACTGAGGGGATTCATTTTCCTCCACTCCTGATTGAGTGGGAGTTCCTTCTGATTCTGGTAGATTGGGCAGAGGATCTTCCATCTGTCAGCCAACTTGTGTCTAGCAGTAGCCAGATTTCTCAATAATCCTCTCCTTGCTGTAGATTCTGCACTCATACTCTCAAATCTTAATTCCTCTTGTTTCGCTGTTCTCTGTTATCTGCCATAAACCGAGTCTTCTCATAGGCAGAAGACGTGTATCCAAACCTCTGTTTTTAACCTTAGAGTGAGACAAGTTTTTTTACATGCTAACTTGTGAGTGTGCCAGAAAAACTTTTTGCTATTTTACTGTTTAAAGCCCTTCCGTGTGCACCTTGCTGTAAAGCTGGTAACGAATTGATGAGTGCGTTTGTCATCTGTTTTGCTTGACTGATTTGGTGCAGTGATGCATGGGGGGTCTCAGCTGCCATTGGGATGTGCGGGATCCCTTGTGCGTCTCTGTGCCTTTAAGGGGGTTTGGTTTCCTCCTGACAAACCTGCACCCAATCTTATCTTCTGCCCCATGTGCTCCAAGATGGAGACTCTGATAGTTTAGAGTTAGGACCGCACTATAAGAGGTGCCTTGGCGCGGGTGTGCAACTTTCACATTTTTTGCAGAAGACGTGTATCCAAACCTCTGTTTTTAACCTTAGTGTGAGATAAGTTTTTTTACATGCTAGCTTGTGAGTGTGCCAGGAAAACATGTTGCTATCTTCTCATATGCAGACACTAGATTTCTTCGGAGCCTCTACACATAAACTCTGTGTGAAGCAACAGATGTTTGATCAACTGATAAGCCAAATGCTAAGTCTACCGGCAACTAAGCTTCTCTTCCAAACATAAGACGATAGGTTGAGTATCCTGTTGCATCATTTTCAGTGCTGTTGTAGGCATGGGCAACGGCAGAAATATGCCTACTCCAATGCTGATTTTCTTCAGTATACCCAGCATATCAAGAATGGTACGATTTAATCTTTCTGGCTGAGCATCACCTTGAGAGTGATAGGGAGTTGTTCTGAATTTCTGGATTCCCAACAGGCTTAGTAATTGTTTGATAAGTCTGCTCTCAAAGTCTCGGCCTTCGTCAGAATGGATTCTCTTAAGCAACCCGTAATGGACGAATCATTTTTCTACTAACACTTTGGCTATGGTAAAGGCCCGTTGGTCTTTGGTTGGGTAGGCCTGGGCATATTGAGTAAAATTTTCAGTCACCACTAAGGTGTTTCCCTGTCTACAAGTGTCAGGCTCCACACAACGGAAGTCAATGCACACCATATCCATTGGTCCTTGACTCTGAGGATGACTCATTGGAGTGGTTCTGGAGGGTAAAGTCTTCTTCTGAATACAATGTAAAACAGAAGTGACAGTAGCTCTCAATCTCAGTTCTCATGTAAGGCCAGTATAATAGGTCTCAGACCAAGTTCTATCAAATCACAGGTGACTATGCCCATCATGCAGGGCTCTCAGTACGTTTCTTCTATGTTTCTCAGGAGGAACAGTTGTAAACGTTCTTCCACCCTGTCCGAGGAGCTCCTTCGGTAGACCACCTCATCTCGGAGTTGTAGCTTATCTCATTCTTTATGAATCAGTCTGGCCTCTTTGGGAGAATCCGTCAAAAAAAGGTGTTTTTGATCACTCCTCAATACCTATAGGGCCAATCCAATCACAGGATCTTTGGCTTGTGTTTCTCTCAGTTCTTTACGAATGAAGGTAGTCAGCCCATCGTCTCCTAATTGAGAAGGTTTACAGTACACTTTAGGAATACCTGCAGCCATCACTCCAATAGCTTCGGCCCATAGCAGCCCATTTTTCTCAATGTTCTACTCCTTGACACAGGGCTTTAACTCGATCCTCCTCCTTTTTCTTCAGAATTGTATGGTCTTCTGGAAAGAACATCAGTATCTCAATTTCCAACTCAAGCCTAGTACTTTAAACTAAACTGGAAACAGGACAGAGCAGATAACCACCGATGCCCCGTGGCGTCCAACTTTGTAGTTGTGAGAAGGTATGCCAAAGGGTTATTATCAGTCTTCACTACAAACTCTGCCCCATATAGGTAATCTATCAGTTTATCCACAACTGTCCACTTCAAAGCAAGGAATTCCAGCTTATGGGTAGGATAGTTTTTCTCAGAGGGGTTCGGGCTTTGGCTTACATAGGCCACAGGAGGTAATGTACCATCGTGTTCTTGATACAGTACTCCTCCTAAACCTTCTCTACTGGCATCAACATGTAATTCATACGGTTTAGTAGAATCAGTGTAGGCTAGTACATGAGCTTCATTTAAACTTTTCTTTAACTGTATAAAAGCCTTCTAACATTGTCCAGTCCACTCTGTTCGAATTGATTTGTTGGACTTCCTAGGCCCTCTGGCTTTAGGGTTTGACCCAGGAGACACTGGTTTATTGTTTTCTCCATCCACTTTCAGCAGTTCATTCAAAGGTCGAGCCGTTTTGACCAATCCTTCCACGGAAGTAGGAGCAGAACCCTAGGAAGGTTCGAAGTCTAGTGACAGTACGAGGCCTCAGCCATGTTTTTACAGCTTCTAATTTCTTGGGATCTGTTGCCACCTAACCGCAGAGACAAAGTGTCCCAAGTAGGTAACTGAAGGTAAACAGAACTAACATTTCTCTAGAGAGAGCTTCAGTCCCTCTTCATTGAGCCGTTTAAGAACTTTCTCTAAATGTTGTTCATGCTCTTCAAAGGTTCTTGCAAAGGCTACCAGGTCATCCAGGTATACTACTACTTCTATCAAGTTCATATCTCTCACTGTCTTCTCCATTAAATGTTGGAAAGTAGCAGGGGCTTTGGTTAAACCTTGAGGCATTCTGTTGAACTCGAAGAATCCAAAAGGACAGTTAAGGGCAGTCTTCTCTTTATCTTCCAGATGCATGGGTATTTGTTGATACCCACTCTGCAAATCCAGCAAACTGAACCATTTAGCTCCTGACAAGCACTTTAAGGCATTTTCTAGAAGGCAGGCCACTTCTGCCGGTTTAAAATCTTTTCTGCACCTTTTAATTTCCACGTATGGCCTATTTCTGCCTTTTTGTTCGTGTATTATCTGGGAGGTAAACAGGACGTAGTGCAGGGTGTACTTTATCAGAGGCAGGATTTTCTTCAGACACAAAAGGAGCAAGACGTTGTCTCACTAAGTCAGTGTTGGTCCCCGCGATAATGGAATTTTGATTAGAGCCTCGTGGCTCTAATCGAAATTCCAAAATCGAGATTGAAGATCCAGATTGTCCTTCAACAGTGGGGCTGAATTCCAATTTGACTTGAAGATACCCTACGCATGGGAGTTTTTTAGTTCCAATGCCCCAAATCTCAAGGCCTTCCAATTTTGTCATTGGGATGTGGTTCAAATGTTTCTCATAGAAATCTTGATAGATTAACGTGACTTGAGCCCCAGAGTCCAATAAGGCTTTCACGAACACTTCTTCCACTTAAACAGGGATAACAGGTGAAGGACCAATCAGCACTTCGAGAAATTAACTTTTTTGTTCAGTATGCAAGGCACTATTTGTTGTCTGTATTCCTACTCTCTTCTTGTCTCGTGAAGGTAGTTTTTGACTCTTTGTTGGGTATTGAGGGGTATGGTGTGCACTGCTCTCCCGTGTTTGAGGATTATACACTCAAGCAGGGGATCTTTTAGTTAAAACAGGTGAGGCTTTGAGTATAAGCTTTGGCCTCTCCTGTGTTCGATTTGCATTTTGTAAGTTGGAGCATGTTGAAGGGGTTAGGCACCCAGCTTGCTCCCTCACTGAGGCCCATGGTAGTTTCCCGCTGGCTTAGGGAACAACACCCTTCTAGTGTTCCTTGCAGCTCCTGCAATTGGGCTAGAGGAATACTCTCCTTCTGAACACTGAGCTTTAAAGTGTCCCATCTCTCCACAGCGATAACACCTCTTTCCGGCCATGAACTGTGTGTTTCTTTCTCCAACTCTTCTAGGAATCCTTCCATTAGAGGAGAGGACTTCCTCAACTGGTGGAATGTTGACTCGAGGGTCTGACCAGTTAGCTTGTGCTTCCGTCACTCTCACAAGTGTTCAACATAAATCTGCTTGAGCCTCCTGTATTCTCTTAACAGCTTGGCATACCTCTCGCTGGGTTTGTGTTAACTGAGCGATCTTCTTCTTAATTGCTGTATCAGCTGGGTGAGGAGTAATATGCCATCTCTTCGGATTCAGCTCTGACTCATCTGTCAATCCAGAGTCGTCATCATCTGAACAGTAGTCTTGAACTTGGGTAGCCACAGTGCTTCACCAGTGCACACAAAAAAAAGTTCCGATATCAATATCTCGTTGATATGTTTATTTGTGAAATGTCACGTCATGTCATCAGAAGTTAACATTTCTGGACCCTTCATCAAAGAGACGTAGTGATAATATGCCAGGTGCATGAAGAGACATCCCACACGTCATAATGATGTTATTTCCTGCCAAAATTCAAATACATATCACAGAATAATATGAAAAGGAATAGTCATGTGAAACAAAAACATATATTACAAAGTGACCTCTTACAATTGTCAAAATGCCTTGTGGGAAAACCACCCATGTTTTTTTTTTTATTCGAACTTTAGAACATGGGAAAAGTTTGAACTCAAACTCAATGCAAGTCTATGGGGGTAGAACTTTGAAAATCAAATGTTACCATTTGAAGCCTTACATGCAATTTATTGGCCATAAAAGTGTATGGGTATTCGGGTACTGCTCTGAGGGACAGGAATCAATGAAAACAAAACTTTTAAAAAATACAGTTTTTGAAGGAGCAGTGATTATAACATCACTTAAAGGGTAACAATAAAAATGACAAATTCCTTTAAATATTGTGCCTGGGTGGTCCCCTTAAACTGCCTGTAAAGTGGCGCATCTGTACGATGTATAGAACCTGTTGCAGCAAAAATGACATTTCTAAAGAAAAAAAATGAAATTTGTTACAACCCTTTAGGTCTGGTAGGAATGTTGGGAGGGACCCCATTTTAAAAAAAGCATGGGGTTCCCCCCAAAAGTCATACCAGACCTCTCTGGTAGAAATTTTAGGAGGGACTCCATGTAAAACAAAATAAATAAAAAAGTGCATGGGGTTCCCCTTGAAAGTCATACTAGGTCCTTAACTACCTCCCGGCCGGCCGTTGTGTATAGACGGCAGGCCGGGAGCTTCTTAGATGTAGCCGTGCGGCGCGCGCGAGCGGGAAATGCCCATTACTTGAAAACAGGCAGTGATGCCCGTTAAAATCTCTGCTTCATCAGCTTCTTCAGGGGGGTCCTAGGTGACATTAGGGGTCTTAGAGACCCCTGATGTCTCCATAAAGAGGACCTGTCACCTCTTTTGCTATCACATAGAGGGGTTTCTCAGCCCCCTCTGTGATAGCAATAAAGTTAAGTGGAAAAAAAATAGGAAAAAAATTTAAAGTTTCCCCCCCAATTTTTTTTAACGACGATTACGCTCATTACGCCGCACATGTTACATATCGCCGCAAACGTCGCAGTGAGAGCAATAATTTTAGGGCTATCAATCACTGATAACACTAAACTGATGAGCGGTAAAAGCTTTTAAAGTGTCGCCTATGGCCAATTTTGGGTATGCTAGTTTTTTGCGATTTCGCGAGTGCGTGAAATTTTTAAGCTTGACATGTTTGGTGTCTATTTACCCGACGTGACCCCGTCTTTTATATTTTACCAAAAAAGTGGGTAATATTAGTTGTTTTATAACATAATGTAAAAAGAAAATTCAGTATTTTTTCCTGAATATAGTAAAAAATAAAACCCCCAGTGGTGATTAAATACCCAAAAATGGGGGGAAACGTGGGCTCCCCCCCTAGAATTCACAACGAGACTCTTCATCCAAGCACAGGCCTGAAAGGGCAGGAAAGGGGGGGGGGGGGGGGGGAGGGAGAGA
>NW_017307390.1:164649-170530 GCF_000935625.1 Nanorana parkeri
CGGGACGAGTGAGCGACCCCCTCCCTGCAATACCAGGCCACATGCCCTTGGCACTGGGAGGGTGCTTTTCCAGGATCGCCCCTGGAAAAGCACCTTGTCCCCATGCCAACGGGGACAAGGGCCTCTTCCCCACAAGCCATGGGGCATTGGTTGTGGGGGTGGGGCAGGGGGCTTATTCACATCAGGTACCCTCTTTAATAAAGGGGCACCCAGATGCGGCCCCCCCTTGTGAATGAGTAAGGGGTACTTGTACACTTGTTCACTAAAGGGCCTAAATCAAAGTTTTAAAATAGAGGCCACACTTTTGAAAAAAATCCTTTATTTGAAAAGAAACAAAAGACAAGTTTTTGAGAAGTCTTTTATTTTTAAAAAATTGGATCCACCAATGTAATCCAGCGTCAATCACGATGTCCAGCATTGTCCACGACGATGACTCGACGAAATAAAAAATGAAACAATAAAAAAATAAATAGAAATAATTATTTAAAAAAACCATGACCGCCTTCTCGTCGCTGCGATGAACACCCGATGGAGAATGGCATTTTGACAGATGCCGGCAACTTATAAACAATTGGTTGGAGCTAACAGTGACAGATAGCTCCGCCCAACTGTTTACATTTCCAACAGGTGAGCCATGATTGGGCAGAGTCATCATGACTTTGCCCAATCATGGCTCTCACAGTTCTCTGTACCCTTATTGGGCAAAGTCTTGCACCTGACATGAGGTCAGGTGCAAGGCTTTAGGCAACCAGGGCTCATAAGGCACAGCGCTGAACATATGGACTACAAATGTTTGAGTCGAACTCACGTTGGGCTTGAACATCGAGCCCATCACTACTCATGGGCTATTTGTTTGTGAGTACACACTATTTCTTAATATTATTCGAGCGATGCCCGTTGTACTGGACGGACAGCGTCCCCAGTTGCCATGGAAACATTAGTAGCAGAGAGCAGGGCAAAGCTGTGTGCGATCCCGGCCAGAATTCTAAGTCAGACTGTGCATGTGACGGAGCCTGTGGACACACCTCCGGTGTCTCTAAGTTGCTGGGTAGCAGTTGGAGCGGCAATACAAAGTTGTCAGCCGTGGCCGCTTCATAGACATGACGGGGGGAGGAGGGAGACAGAGGGGTATAACCTCAGTGTCCCCAGCAAAACACATCGTATCAAACAAATACTGAGCAGTGTGAAAGGAGAACAAGAACGAAAAAATGAGGGGGGGGGGGAGAGGGGAGTAAAGGACCTGCTATTAGGGTGTCCATGAGGGAGTATCGCACTAGCTTGTAAGAAAGCATGTATAGGACAATGTACTGTTGACAGGGTGTCCATGAGGGAGTATCGCACTAGCTTGTAAGAAAGCATGTATAGGACAATGTACTGTTGACAGGGTGTCCATGAGGGAGTATCGCACTAGCTTGTAAGAAAGCATGTGTAGAGTAATGTACTGTTGAGACCCCTGGGATGCATCATGTCCAGAGCGTGTATCCAAAATGCTTCTCTGCGTAGTAATACATTATTGTGATTGGCCCCCTAGGAGGTTTTGGTATTTGTTCTATTCAAATTGCCCGTAGTTCGTGTACCTGAGGGTTATGTTTGGCGAAGTGAACGGCTACAAGTTTATTGGGGTCCATCTCCCTCCCATCTCGTTTCTGTTCTGTGGCCAACTTAATGTCACTTCTCTGCTTCTGGTACCACTTTTTGAATGGATTAATTGTCTTTCCTACATAGATAAGGGAACAGAGACACTTTAGAATGTATATGCAATAGTCAGTGTTGCAATTGTATCTGGGGGCCTGTGAGAAAATTTTGGTGGTCCCTGGGCCCCTCTGATGCTGCACAGGCTGGGTCATCATTGAAGCAGCATCATTGAAGCAGCATGGAGGCTCCGGGGCTGCCTCTCACTGACACAAGCAGCGGCTGTCACAAGGAATGTGCGGCTCTCGGTACAGTGCGGGCTCTGCAGGAATTTCCTCACTTTGCCATTTCCATTTGCTTAATTCCCTCTTACTGTCTATTGGAGGGAAACGGAGGCTACAGAATTTTTCATTTCCCAATTACCTTGACTAACTCATCTCATACCTAAACAAACACTCCCCCCAAAATAAAAAATAAATTAAAAAAACCCCAATGTCTGATTGTATAATTTTTCACTTTTTTTTCCCTCCCTTCTCCTCATATATTATTCTTCCTTTCCAACATATTTCTACTCCTTTCACCTAATCTCATAGAAATTGCTGCAGTGTACTAGTTGTTAAAAAATATTTCCAAGGGCTCCAAATTTCACAGAATTCAGGATATCTATCTAACAGTCGAGAAGTAAGTTCCTCCATCCTCATAATAAAATTAACTTCACCGACCCACTCTCTAATCTGCGGCATCGCTGAAGATCTCCAGTACTGCGGTATCACCGTTCTGGCTGCCACTAAAAGATGTTGCATTAGGCCTCTTTTACCCTTGCGAATATCTCCTGGTATAATTGAGAGCAGAGCTATTTCTGGTGTTACTGACCAGTTTATCTCAATAAGCTTCTCACATACAGTATATTAACTATGGTTTCCCAATATGGTCTAATCTGTTGACATGACCACCAAATGTGTAGCATATTTCCCTCTTCGTGACCGCATCTCCAGCATGTTAAAGCAAAGGATTGATTCCAATCCTCTGTTGAAATCTCATGTCCTAGTTCTCATGTTCTGGTATAATATGGACGGTTAGAATATACCTGTTTCAATAATATATTATATAATGTAGAAATATTATAGGTCCCTCCTCCCCTGTTTACACACAAGTCTTCGAATGCTGTCAGTTCCCGCATCACATTTCCCCTTATAGAGAGTGACCTAAAAAAAGTTTTGATTGCAAGTATTGCAACCACCGTTCCCCTGCTACATCCTGTGTACTTATATCTGATAGAGACCTCAAGCCATCTTTCGTTAATGCTTGAATAATTGGAGATGGTTTCGCGTTGGTCCACTTCAGGAACCTTAGTAATCTCCTGCCAGAGGAGAAATCTGGATTACCTAAAATAGGTGCAAGGGGGCCCACATAAGATGACACTTTAAAGGACCTAATTGCCTTATCCCAAATTACCACCAGATCTCTTACTAACGGCAATGGAATTTTCTTAACCGGACGTCTCTCCGGGTTCACCCATGGGATCGAAAATAAAGGTATTGGAGTAGCATCCTGGTCGATTGCTACCCATAATTTGGTATTATTTTGATAAATCCAATCTAACATGCATCTCAGAACTGCAGCCATATGGTATAATTCCATGTGTGGGAGCCCCACCCCTCCCTCACGCCTATGCATAACCAAAATGTCATACCGCAGGCGGGGAGAGGATCGTCCCCACACATATTTAACAAAGATAGATCTCAATAATTGAAAAAAAGTCCTTGGCAATTTAATTGATATGGTTTGAAATAGATTAGGAAAACGTGGTAGAATATCCATTTTTAATAATGCTATTCTACCCATCCATGAGTGATTTTCCGAGGCCCATGATGTCAATTTATACTGTGTGTCATTTAAAAGAGGAAAATAATTAAGGTCATACAGATCCATAGCCCTCGCTGGTATCTGGATCCCCAAATATTTAAGGGATCGAGCAGCCCATTTAAAAGGGAAATTAGCTTGAAGAAAAGTCTGCTCTTTATTCGGTAATGAAACATCTAAACACTCTGATTTTGTAGCACTAATCTTAAAGTTGCTCAAATGCCTTTTCTGCATCTATCGCGAGCAAACAAAGTGGAATCTTTTGTGTTTGGCCCAAAAAGAGAGTGTCTTTATTGTGTTATCTTGTCCTTCTCTACCAGGGACGAAGCCTACCTGGTCCAAATGGATAAGGTATGGAATATATAGTTAAAGACGTAGTGCTAACATATTAGCATATATTTTTAAATCCACATTTATTAAGGATATTGGCCTTTAGCTTGCACACTGGGTCGGGTCTTTCTGTCCTTTGGGTATGAGTAGTATATGAGCCTCTTGTGTTTGTCTTGTAAAAGAGCACCCCTCTGAGATAGTGTTATAGACTGAGTTAAGGATAAGAGCCAACTTCTTTCTAAATTCGTTATAGAATGCCCCTCCATGCCCATCTGGGCCAGGGCTCTTTCCAGAGGGCAAGGACGCAATCGCATTCTCTATTTCTTCCGAAGTTAATGGGGAACAAAGGGATTCTACCACATTAATATCTAATTCTGGTAATGCCGTTTTATTTATATATTCTTGAAGTTGTTTATGTCCTGTGCTATTATCCCTATCCGTTAACCTATTCCCTATATTATATAACTCCGAATAATATTGGTGAAAGGATTTTGCAATAAGCTCTGATGTATACACTAGGCATCGAGTTGGACATTGAATTTTTGGAATGTATGTCTTCTTCCGTTTATCTCTGATAGATTGTGCTAGTGATCTACTGCATTTGTTTCCAAACTCGTAGAGAGAGCGAATAGCACAGTCTTTATAGCGATGATATGTCTAGCATCTTGTGCAACTTGCTTCTCTTCCGTTGCATAGAAACAAAGGTAGTTGGATCCTGTACTCTCTTATGCTGTTGCTCCAGCCCATTAATTTCTGCCAATAGGGTTTTTATAGACCGTTCTCTATCTTTCTTTATACGTGCCCCATGGGCAATTAGGATCCCTCGCACTACACTCTTAAGTGCTTCCCATTTTATTGGTAATGATGTATTATCGTTTGTATGATCAACTATAGCATTTTTAATAGTGCCAACGACTTGAGCTCTCACTATGGGGTCCTGTAATAAGCTCTCGTTCAATCGCCACAAGGACACAGGTTTAGCCAATCCCGATAGACATATCGAGAAATACATCGGGGCATGGTCTGACCAAATCTGTGTCCCAATCTGTGCTTGGGGAGACCAACTCAATATACAATGTGACACCAAAAAAAAAAAAATTCTGCTATATGTTGAGTATGTTGCAGAGTGAGGGGGGGCCCAGCGAAGAAGTGCACTGCCTGAGGGCCGCGGCCAGGGAGGGTCCGTCACCTGGTGGCGTAGCATGGGGGGCCGTCACCCAGTGGCATAACATGCGGGGGCCCGTGGCCCAGCGAGATTCGGTCCGGCACCAGCAATGAGCGCGTCCCCTCCATCCTCCCCCCCTCTCCCATTGCAGGTGGACTCGGCCGCCGGAAGCTCGTCTTCAAACAGCGTTGGGAGCAAGGCAGAGGCGGAAGTACCGCCGGTGCGGGACCGAGCCAGCGCGCAAGGAGAGGGGGGGCGCTAGTACCAGTGGCAGGACAGGGGAACGAATGTTGGGGGCGCAGGGGCGCCATCCGCTTGGCCGCCCAGCAAGTGAGGCAGAGAGCCACACACTGGGTCTAATTGTACCACAGGCAGCACTGGGGCCTCGGCCGGGAGCTTCCTGAATACACACCCCTGCTGCATGGTGTTCCAGCCTGGAGGACAGTTAGATAAGGTAAGTGATTTAATCTCTGTGCCTGTATGTTCTGTGAGTTTGTAGTCCTGTATAGCTGATGGAACTAATCTGCATTTCTGTATAAATTATTACTGGGAGTTGTAGTCCTCTATAGCTGGTGCCATTCTGCATTGCAGCAGTGCAGAATGGCATCAGCTATAGAGGACTACAAGTCCCAGCAATGCATTATAGTGGGCGGAGGGGGGGTGTTGGAGGTATTCTGCATAGCCGACTTTTATTATAATGCATTGCTGGGACTTGTAGTCCTGCACAGCTGGTGGTAATCTGCATTGCTGTATGATGATTATACAGCAATGCAGAATAGCTCCAACTGTGTAGGACTACAAGTCCCAGCCATGCATTATATTTTTAAGTAGGGATACACCACTGCCAATACTGGGCATTTTCACGAGTACTCATACTTGTGAAAATGCCCC